>NC_045959.1:101342177-101574677 GCF_010909765.2 Amblyraja radiata | reverse complement strand
GCTCGCAACTCTCAATGTATTATTAATATTGCCAATATGCCACCAGGATAATGGCATGGAGCTGGCACAGTGGCGCAGCGGTAGAGTTGCTGCCTCGCAGCGCCTGAGACCCGGGTTTCGATCCTGACCACGGGCGCTGTCTTTGTACGGCGTTTGTACGTTCTCCCCGCGCCCACATCCCAAAGACGTGCAGGTGTGTAGGTTAATTTGGTTTTGGTAAAATTGTAAATTGTCCTTAGTGTGTGTGTGTAGGATAGTGTACGGGGTGATCGTGGTCAGCGCGGACTCGGCGGGCCGAAGAGCCTGTTTCCGCGCTGTGTCACTAAAGACTATAAAGTCTTCTATCATTGTTGTTTTGTGGAACAGATTTTATTTTAAACATACTAATTAATATGAAATCAGGCCCAGAGGCATTGGCTTGTTCGTCAGCAACTTCAAACATTCCCTCCAGAAGCTATTCTCTGTCATAATTTTTCAGTCATATCAAACAAAAACGTCTTCTGCTGAACCAAACTACTTATGATCCCACTGTAGGTTCAGTGGCGTGATCTCTACGTCTTATAATTAATAGAAGCCTTATAGTTAATGGATGAGTTGTTCTGCCCAGTTATGTCGAGAATGAACATAGAAAGCACAGGAACAGGCCCTTCGGCCCACTATCTCCATGCAGACCGTTTAGAGATACAGCGCGGAAACGGGCCCTTCGGCCCATCGAGTCCGTGCCGACCAGCAATCCCCGCACACTAACACTGCCTTACACACACGCCAGGGTCAATTTTTACATTCATACCAAGCCAATTGATCAACAAACCTGCACGTCTTTGGAGTGTGGGAGGAAGCGGAGGATCATGGAGAAAACCCACGCAGGTCACGGGGAGAACGGGCAAACTCCGTACAGACAGCACCCATAGTCGGGATCGAACCTGGGTCTCTGGCGCTGTAATATGCTGAGATGGCGGGACTGTCATATGCTGAGAGAATGGAGTGGCTGGGCTTGTATATTCTGGAATTTTAGAAGGATGAGAAGGGATCTTATCGAAACATCTACGATTATTGAGGGATTGGACACGCTAGAGGCAGGAAACATGTTCCCGATGTTGGGGGAGTCCAGAACCAGGGGCCACAGTTTAAGAATAAGGGGTAAGCCATTTAGAACGGAGACGAGGAAACACTTCTTCACACAGAGAGTTGTGAGTCTGTAGAATTCTCTGCCTCAGAGGGCGGTGGAGGCCGGTTCTCTGGATACTTTCAAGAGCGAGCTAGATAGGGCTCTTGAAGATAGCGGAGTCAGGGGATATGGGGAGAAAGCAGGAATGGGGTACTGATTGTGGATGATCAGCTGGCTTGAAGGGCCGAATGGCCAACTCCTGCACCTATTGTCTGTTGTCTATTGTCTAAGGCAGTAGCTCTACAGCTGCGCCACCACGCTACATATGGATATCTCTTCTGTAAATATCCATATGCATATCTAAAAGCTTGGAGTCATAGTGATACAGTGTGGAAACAGGCCCTTCAGCCCAACTTACCCACACCGGCTGACTAGTCCCACCTGCCTGCGGTTGGCCCATATCCCTCCAAACCTGTCCAATCCATATTCCTAAACGTCACTATCACATCTGCCTCAACCACCACCGCTGGCAGCTTGTTCCAGGCACCCACCATTCTCTGTGTAAAGAACCGCTAGTATAGTTTCGTTTAGAGATACAGCGGGGATACTGGCCCTTCAGCTCACCGAGTCCCCACCGACCAGCGATCACCCCGTACTCCAGCACTGTCCGAGGCACAATAGACAATAGACAATAGGTGCAGGAGTAGGAGTAGGCCATTCGGCCCTTCGAGCCAGCACCGCCATTCAATGTGATCATGGCTGATCATCCCCAATCAGTACCCCGTTCCTGCCTTCTCCCCATATCCCCTGACTCCACTATCTTTAAGAGCCCTATCTAGCTCTCTCTTGAAAGCATCCAGAGAACCTGCCTCCACCGCCCTCTGAGGCAGAGAATTCCACAGACTCACAACTCTCTGTGTGAAAAAGTGTTTCCTGATCTCCGTTCTAAATGGCTCACCCCTTATTCTTAAGCTGTGGCCCCTGGTTCTGGACTCCCCCAACATCGGGAACATGTTTCCTGCCTCTAGCGTGTCCAAACCCTTAATAATCTTATATGTTTCAATGCGATGAAACACCAGGGGCAATATACATTTTTTTTTAACCCAAGCCAAATTAAACTACAAACCTGCATCACTTTAGAGAGCTGTGAGTAAACCAGAGCACCAGGGGAAAACTCACGCAGTCACGGGGAGAGCGTACAAACTCTGCACAGACAGCACCCATGGTCAGGATCGAACCTGGGTCTCTGGCGCAGTGAGGCAGCAACTCTACCGCTGCACCACCGTGCCCCCCTTGCCTCAATATCTACCACCACCACCATCCCTGGCAGCGTGTTCCAGGCACCCACCACCATCTGTGGGGGAAAATAAACTGGCCCCACACATCTCCTTTAGATTTTACCCCCCTCATCTTAAAACTGTGCCCTCTTGTCTTTGACCTTTAGCTACTTGAAGCTAGTCTGAATGATGCCTCAGTTTAGCAGGTGTAACAGAAGCATTTTCCTGCTATTCTTACGCTAGTCTGAAGAAGGGTCTCCACCCGAAACGTCACCCATTCCTTCTCTCCAGAGATGCTGCCTGTCCCGCTGAGTTACTCCAGCACTTTGTGTCTATCTTCGATGTAAACCAGCATCAGCAGTTCCTTCCCACACATTCTTGAGCCATTGTTGATCTTCCACAAAGTGAAGCCTCTACACAGGCACATTGAAAAATCATCTTGTTTCTTGACATCTTGGGTCTTTGAAAAACAATATCTACACTCTGACAAAGATTTGAACTCCACTTCGAATAGTGAAAGGCTTGGACAGAGAGGATATGGAACAGATGTTTCCACTAGTGGGAGAGTCCAGGACCAGAGGCCATAGCCTCAGAATTAAAGAACATTTCTTTACGAAGGAGATGAGGAGAAATTTATTCAGTCAGAGGGTGGTGAATCTATGCAATTATTTGCCACAGAAGGCTGTGGAGGCCAAGTCAGTGGATATTTTTAAGGCAGATTCTTGTGTCGGAAGGAACTGCAGATGCTGGTTTAAACTGGAGCTAGACACAAAAAGCTGGAGTAACTCAGTGGGACAGGCAGCATCTATGGATAGATTCTTGATCAGTACAGGTGTCAGATGTTATGGGGAGAAGGCAGGAGAATGGGGTTAGGAGGGAGAGATAGATCAGCCACGATTGAATGGCGGAGTAGACTTGAGGGGCCGAATGGCCTAATTCTCCTCCTATCACTTCTGAACATGAACTTGACCCATTAAAGGAAATGAGTCTGAAGAAGGGTCCTGACCTGAAACCTGGCCTATCCATGTTCTCCAGAGATGCTGCCTGACCTGCTGAGTTACTCTAAAACTTTGTGTCTTTTTTTTTGTAAACCAGCATCTGCAGTTCCTTGTTTCTCCATGTAACTGCATAGTCAGGGAGTCGCACCACACAGAAACAGGCCCTTCGACCCATCGAGTGTATGCTAACCAAGATAGCCCATCTAAGGTCCCTTGTTGCCAGGGTCCGGAGGGCAAGGAGCACCGCCACTCCACCTAGTGTCCGTTGTGGGAAGAGCGACTCAGCGGGTGCGGCAGCATCTATGGAGCGAAGGAAATAGGCAACGTTTCGGGCCGAAACCCTTCTTCAGACTGATGCAGGGTGGGGGGGGGGGGGGGGGGGGAGAAGAAAGGAAGAGGAGGAGCCAGCGGGCTGAGAGAGAGCTGAGAAGGGGAGGAGACAGCGAGGGCTACCGGAAATTGGAGAAGTCAATGTTCATGCCGCTGGGGTGCAGACTGCCCAAGCGGAATATGAGGTGCTGCTCCTCCAGTTTCCGGTGGTGCTCACTCTGGCAATGGAGGAGGCCCAGGACAGAAAGGTCGGATTCGGAATGGGAGGGGGAGTTGAAGTGCTGAGCCACCGGGAGATCAGGTTGGTTAATGCGGATCGAGCACCTCATATTCCGCTTGGGCAGTCTGCATCCCGGTGGCCTGAACATTGACTTCTCCAATTTCCAGTAGCCCTTGCTGTCTCCTCCCCTTCTCAGCTCTCCCTCAGCCCTCTGGATCCTCCTCTTCCTTTCTTCTCCCCCGCCCCCTCCCCCCCACCCTGCATCAGTCTGAAGAAGGGTTTCGGCCCAAAACGTTGCCTATTTCCTTCGCTCCATAGATGCTGCCGCACCCGCTGAGTCTCTCCAGCATTTTTGTCTACCTTCGATTCTCCAGCATCTGCTGTTCCTTCTTGAGTAGTTATGTAGTATATTTGTAAGGATTGGAAATTTAGTGTGAATAATTTGGTGATTTTGTACAATGGTGGTGTGTGTGTGTCACCATGGTTTTATTTTGTATCGTGAGCATAATTAAATTAAATATTTTTGATACAAAGAGAAAAAAAAAAGATGGCCCATCTAAGCTAGTCCCATTTGCCCCGCATCCTAAACCTATCCCATCTATGTACCTGCCCGCGTCTTTTAAATGCTGTGATGATATCTGCCTCAACTGCCTCCTCTGGCAGCTCGTCCATATAGACAATAGACAATATACAATAGGTGCAGGAGTAGGCCATTCGGCCCTTCGAGCCAGCACCGCCATTCAATGTGATCGTGGCTGATCATCCACAATCAGTACCCGGTTCCTGCCTTCTCCCCATATCCCCTGACTCCGCTATCTTCAAGAGCCCTCCCCAGCTCTCTCTTGAAAGCATCCAGAGAACCGGCCTCCACTGCCCTTTGAGGCAGAGAATTCCACAGACTCACCACTCTCTGTGAGAAAAAGTGTTTCCTCATCTCCATCCCCTTATTCTTAAACTGCAGTGAAGAATACACCACGGCTTGGTATTGGAAAAGTCTAGAAGGATATGGAGCAAATGTAGGGAGGCGGGGCTTGTATAGATGAGGCATCTTGGTCGGCATGGGCAAGTTGGGCCGAAGGGCCTATTTCTATGCTTTATGCCTCTATAACAGCGTGTATGCTGACTGCTTAAAACTGTATTTAAACATGCTGATCACCGTATTTAAACGGGAGTCTGGAGAAGGGTTCCGACTCGAAACGTCACCTGTTCCTTTCCTCCAGAGATGCTGCCCGACCCGCTGAGTTACCCCGGCTTCTAGTTTCTTCCAACAGTTGGGACAGCGAATTGTAATTTTCCACATGTTTGAGAACGCCTGCACATTTATATATAAAAAAAAACTATTGGGGTCGTTTAGTGCAAGGTTGCAAACTCCTTTTTAGATTCAGGGATGATTGAACAGCCCTTTGTCCAGCTGCTTGAGTGGAAAATCAATTTGATGGTTCTGAGCCACCTTGTGAGTTTGCTTCAGAGATCCAGCAGGGACTGGGAATGGGATTAGTCTGAATAGTTGAACAAGAAACTGTCTTTTCACACAGCAGGAAGGCTTTAGGCCTGTTAGACCCCCTTTCATCCCAAGCTTTTTAAATGCCCATTTTGCAAAATACACGTCATCTCCAAGGTTTTTGCTTGATCGATGTTGATAAGCATTTACAAGCACAGCTCACAAAAGAATTCAGTGTTGATGTTACAGCGGAAGAGGGGGGGCGGCGAGTTTGCTTACTTGTCCCACGGGACACACACTGGATCAAAACAAGATGGAACAGTTTGCCGTGAAATTCGACTAAAGTGCCGACCACAAAAGATCGCAGTGAAGAGCTCTCCACGGCTTGGTTTGGGAACGAGCTCCATCCACCAGGCCGCAAGAAAACGGCAGCGAATTGCGGACGCAGCCCAGACCATGGCGCAAACCGACCTCCCTTCCGTTGACTCCGTTTATACCTCACGCTGCCCCGGCAAGGCCAGCAGCATAACCAAGGACCAGTCGCCACCCTGGCCGCTCCTTCTTCACCCCTCTCCCGTCAGGCAAGAGTTACTGAAGTGTGAAAACGCACAGCTCCAGATTCAGGGACAGTTTCTCCACAGCTGTTATCAGGCAACGGAACCATCCTCCCACAACCAGAGAACAGTCCTGAACTACTATCTACCTCAATGGTGACCCTCGGACTATCTTTAATCGGACTTTGTGGGTTTTACCTTGCACTAAACGTTATTCCCTTATCATGTATCTATACACTGTAAATGGCTCTATTGGCCTAATTCTGCTCCTATCACTTAAGGCCTTATGATCTTATAATGAAAGTAGTAGTTAACAGGGCAAACCATGGGTTCAGTTTCAGTTTAGTTTATTGTCACGTGTACCGAGGTACAGTGAAAAGCTTTTGTTGCCTGCTATCCAGTCAGCGGAAAGACAATACATGATTAGAATTGAGCCATTCGCAGTGTACAGGAGCTTATGAACTTATAATTGCAATTGAAAATGTAAATTTAGAAACTTTTTTTTTCAATTACATTTACATTGAAAATTATTCCATGAAAATACATTCGTACGGTGAAAGTTAATTGCACATTTTATCATGCATGAAACGTTGAACAAAAGGACACAGAGTGCTGGAGTGACTCAGCAGGTCAGGCAGCATCTCTGGAGAACATGGATGGGTGAAGGTTCAGGTAGGGACTATTCTTCAGTCTCAGTATGAAAGTTATGAACTAAATTCAACTGAACGGGAGATAGACACTAAGTGCTGGAGTAACGCAGCGGGACAGGCAGCATCCCTGGAGAGAAGGAATTGGTGACGTTTCGGGTCGAGACCCTTCTTCAGACATGAACGTCGCCCATTCCTTCTCTCCAGAGATGCTGCCAGTCCCGCTGAGTTACTCCAGCATTTTGTGTCTATCTTCGGTTTAAACCAGCGTCTGCAGTTCCTTCCTAAACCCCGTTTTCACACGTTCTTCTTCTTATCGAGTCCGCACACAAGATTAGAAGTTGTTCAGCTGAACACACTTCTCAGCATCTGCATACAATGGTGTCTGTCTTGTCACTTCTTGTGCTTCTTGTGTGCGTGGTGGTGGAAAGATTGGTGGAAACAGGAGCCGCGACGTGAACTCTCTTTCCTTGACCCCCTCACACAAGTTGAAAAAGGGTATTTTCACGCACAGACCCTGCCACATTTTCAAAGCTGGGCATGTCCTTGAAAATACTCAGCTCTTACTCACTGGGGGAGTTCAAACACGCTATGAAGCGTCAGAACTCAACTGCTGTGAGTTTTGGCTGAGGACTCAGATGAATGGGTGATTTGATCTCACATTCACACGGAATGTCAGCTTCCACCGTAACATTCCCTCCATTGGGATGAAACAGACATTGGAATGATTTGGACAAACACACCTGCTGCCCTGTCCTAAACCGGGGACAAGAAGATTGTTCTTGGTTCTTGGTTCTTGGGTCCTCCAAAATATTCCAACTGGAATTTAAACTGGAGGTGGTGAAGGGAGGGATTAAGCCAGAAAGGGTATAAAGAACACACACTATAGAATTTGACATAAAACATCCCCACACAGCAGAATCAAAGTTTCCCACTGTGTGGGAAGGCACCAAAGTCAGTCTCTTCCTCCACTGTTCCCCGTGGTCATGGCCTCCCCAAGCCCTCCGCAGTTGCAGCTACGGGCGGCCCGATGTCCAGGACCGCTCGCCGGGGTGATACAAGTCCGACGTCGGGGCTGCGGGACGTCCTCAGCGGCGTGGACACCAGAGTCGGCCCCCTCCTACCGGAGTCGGCGGCTTCCAAAGTCCGTAGGCCGCGCCGGGTGGAGACCGCCGCTGCAGACCCTCTGCAAGGCGCCCCAGGACTCCACGATGCCGTTCAGCGCCGCCCGCGTTGGAAGCTCTCCGCACCAGAGCTCCACGATGTTGGAGCAGCGGCCCAACGCTCCGGAGCTCCAAACGGCGACCCAGGTAGGCATCGCCCGCTCCGCGGTGACTCCAGCGCTGCGCCGCCGCTGTAGCAGCCCTGGTCCGGTTCCCGGTCCCCGGCAGGAAAGGCCGCTCCGATCCAGCTGGTAGGCCGCGAGGTGGTGGGCGAGGACGCGACTCGGAGAAAGAGTCGCGTCCCCGCCAGGAAGAGACTGGGAAACGGTTTCCCCCCTTACCCTGCCCCCCTCCCCCACATAGAAAAGTTAAAGTTTCCCCCAACACAAAACTTTAGACTAACTAAAATTTTTTTTAAAGATTGAAATACAGACTGGCTGTAGGTAGAGGCTGCTGCAGTGTTAACTGTATTGTATTCAAGAGAGAGTTAAGGGCCTGTCCCACTTTCACAACCTAATTCACAACTTTTTTTACTCATGGACATTTTTCATCAGGGTAGAAAAACACCCCGACCTACTTGATGCCACGAGTACCTACGACCAGCATCACGGCCTGCTACGACCTCGTGACGACCATGCTGCGAGTATGAGTCAAGGGCAAACTCCGCAGAGGTCGTGAATTAGGTCGTGAAAGTGGGACAGGCCCTTTAGATATAGTTCTTAGGGTTAACGGAATCAGGGGATAGGGGAGAAAGCAGGAACAGGGTACTGATTGTGGATGATCAGCCATGATCGTATTGAATGGCGGTGCTGGCTCGAAGGGCTGTAAGGCCTACTCCTGCACCTATTTTCTATGTTTCTATGTCTCTGGAGTCACACAGTGTGGAAACCGGCCCTTCGGCCCAACTTGCCCACACATGGCCAACATGTCCCATCTACACTAGTCCCATCATCCTGCGTTTGGCCAATATCCCCCTAAACCTGTCCTATCCATGTAGCTAACTTGAAATACATGGTCACGCATTCCTGTGAAGGTAGTTTTTAACACCTCTGCAACATTTAGAAGTCGGGAGGTCATGTTGGGAGGTCATATAAGACATGGTGAGGCCGCATTTGCAGTCTTGTGTTCAGTTCTGGGCACCGTGTTACAGGACAGATGTTGTCAAGCTGGAAAGGGAGCCGAGAAGATTTACGAGGATGTTGCCGGGACTAGAGGGTGTCAGCTGTAGGGAGAGGTTGAGTAGGCTGAGACTCCATTCCTTGGAGCGCAGGAGGATGAGGGGAGATCTTATATAGGTGAACAAAATCATGAGAGGAATAGATTGAGTCTCTTGCCCAGAGTAAGGGAATTGAGAACCAGAGGTCGTAGGTTTAAGGGGCAAAGATTTAATAGGAACATGGGAGGTAACTTTTTCACCAAAGGGTGGTGGGTGTATGGAACGAGCTGTCAGAGGAGGTAGTTGAAGCAGGGACAATCCCAACGTTTAAGAAAGATACATGGATACGACAGGTTTTGAGGGATATGGACCAAACGCAGGCAAGTGGGACTAGTGTAGCTGGGACATGTTGGTCGGTGTGGGCAAGTTGGGCCGAAGGGCCTGTTTCCACAATGGAACACTCTATGACTCAAGATGCTGGTTTACTCCAAAGATAGACACAAAATGCTGGAGTAACTCAGCGGGACAGGCAGCATCTCTGGGGAGAAGGAATGGGTGACGTTTCGGTTTAAGACTGTAGAAGGTTATCGACCCGAAACATCACCCATTCCTTCTCTCCAGAGGGGCTGCCTGTCCCGCTGAGTTACACCAACGTTTTGTGTCTATTTTCTACCTGTTCTTTACTTTGTTTCCTGACTGCAACGAGAATTAGAAGAACAAATGTGCCGGGAGATTGCAGACAGCTGCAGGTCAAATAAGGTTGTTGTAGTAGAGGATTTTAACTTTCCCAATATAGACTGGGAAAATCATAGCGTGAAGGATTTAGATGGGGTGCAATTCCTCAAAAGTGTTCAGGAGAGTTTTCTTAGACAGTATGTGGAGGCCCCCACACGTGAGATGGCAACGCTGGATCTAGTATTGGGAAATTGGGAAGGGCAAGTTAATGAAGTGTGTGTGGAGGAGCCTTTTGGGAACAGTGACCACAGTTCGATTAGGTTTAAGATAGTAATGCCCCTGTCCCACTTAGGAAACCTGAACGGAAACCTCTGTATTTACCAAGGAGAAAGACAGTAGGACGGAGGAAATTGGAACAGTCACTGGAAGTGTCTTGAGAGCAGTCAGTGTTACCGTCGAAGAAGTATTGAAAGTACTATCGTGTTTGAAGGTAGGCAAATCTCCGGGGCCTGATCTGATATATCCGAGGACATTGTGGGAAACTAGAGAGGAATTTGGACTTCAGTAAGACGTTGAACAAGGTTCCGCATGGCAGGCTGCTCTGGAAGGTTGGATCGCATGGGATCCAAGGCTGAATCGATAGCAACTTGGCTCCAAGGAAGGAATTGGAGGGTAATGGTGGAAGGTTGCTTCTCGGACTGGAGGCCTGTGACTAGTGGCGTGCCTCAGGGTTCAGTGCTGGGCCCGTTACTGTTTGTCATCAACATCAATGATTTAGATGAGAACATACAGGGCAAGATTAGCAAGTTTGCTGATGATACAAAAGTGAGTGCTTTTGCAGATAGTGAAGATGGTTGTGAAAGATTGCAGCAGGATCTGGATCGAATGGCCAGGTGGGCTGAGGAATGGTTGATGGAATTTAATACAGAGAAGTGTGAGGTGTTGCATTTTGGGACGTTGAACTATGGCAGGGCCTACACAGTAAATGGTAGGCCTCTGGGTAGTGTTGTAGAGCAGACGGATCTAGGAGTACAGGTGCATGGTTCCTTGAAGGTCGAGTCGCAGGTAGATAAGGTAGTCAAAAAGGCTTTTGGCACTTTGGCCTTCATCAGTCAGAGTATTGAGTATAAACGTTGGGAGGTCATGGTATAAGACGTTGGTGAGACCGCATTTAGAATATTGTGTTCAGTTCTGGGCACCATGTTATAGGAAAGATATTGTCAAGCTTGAAAGGGTTCAGAAAAGACTTATGAGGATGTTACCATGACTAGAGGGTGTGAGCTATAGGGAAAGGTTGAGCAGGCTGGGTCTCTATTCCATGGAGTGCAGGAGGATGAGGGGTGATCTCATAGAGGAATACAAAATCATGAGAGGAATAGATCAGATAGATGCACAGATTCACTCGCCCAGAATAGGTGAATCGAGGACCAGAGGACATAAGTTCAAGGTGGAGGGGAAAAGATTTAATAGGAATCTGAGGGGTAACCTTTTCACACAAATGATGGTGGGTGTATGGAACAAGCTGCCAGAGGAGGTAGTTGAGGCTGGGACCATCCCAACGTTTAAGAAACAGGTGCATAGTTTGGAGGGATATGGGCCAAAACCGGGCAGGTGGGACTAATGTAGAGTTGGCCGGTGTGGGAAAGTTGGGCCGAAGGGCCTGTTTCCACGCTGTATCACCCTGTGACTTTAAGATCAGAAAATTGCCATGAAACAACTCACAGGAAAAAAAAATTAAAAAGCATGACGCTTTTAAATCTCGTCAACGTTTTCCATGTTGACTATATTGGCCGTTGAATTTTAAAATTGATTTGCCACCTCCAGGTGAAAACACTGCTGTTTTGTAATCTCCTGCCTGGGAATCCGCCATCTGAATAATAATAATGCCGACGAGATTGTGTGGACTGTGAGTCGGGAGAAGATTATTATTAAATTGCTCAGTACAGCGTATGGTGCTTGCAGGGCCTGTGGGGAACTGTAATCACTTCTAACTAAAAAAAAAATGTTTGTTTTTAAGCATCTTAGCATTTTAAGCATAATAATGTGAGCAATTTTGGGCTCCGTATCTGAGGAAGGATTTTTGGTTTCGAGATACAGCGCGGAATCAAGCCCTTCGGCCCACCATGTCCGCACCGGCCAGCGATCCCAACGCACGTTAACACTACCCTACACACACTAGGTTCCATTTTAGTTTTATACCAAGACAAATAACCTACAAACCTATACGTCTTTGGAGTGTGGGAGGAAAACGAAGATCTCAGAAAAAACCCACGCGGGTCACGGGGAGAACGTGCAAACTACGTACAGACAAGCGCCCGTTGTCAGGATCGAACCCGGGTCTCTGGCACTGTAAGGTAGGAGCTCTACCGCTGAGCCACCGTGCATGTGCTGGCTCTGGAGAGGGTCCAGAGGAGGTTTACAAGAACGATCCCAGGAATGAGTGGGTCAGCCACTTCTTCTTTCGTGTCGATCTTCCGTGTTTCAAATGTTGACGTCGCTGTCATCGTCCGTCCTGAAAAGGCCGCAAGTTTCCGGCGACAATCTGTGGGAGCAGTCACTTGGTGGCGTTTGTCGGCACTGGGCCTGTACTCACTGGAGTTTAGAAGAATGAGAGGGGACCTTATTGAAGCATACAGAATAGTGAAAGGCTTGGATTGGGTGGGTGTGGGGAGGATGTTTCCACTAGTGGGAGAGTCTAGGACTAGAGGTCATGGCCTCAGAATTAAAGGATGTTCTTTTAGGAAGGAGGTGAGGAGAAATTTCTTTAGTCAGAGGGAGGTGAATCCATGGATTTCTTTGCCACAGAAGGCTGTGGAGGCCAAGTAAGTGGATAATTTTAAGGCCGAGATAGATAGATTCTTGATTAGTACGGGTATCAGAGGTTATGGGGAGAAGGCAGGAGAATGGGGTTGGGTGGTAGACCGACCATGATTGATTGGCGGAGTGAACTTGATGGGCCGAATGGCCTAATTCTACTCCTATCACTTATGATAGACTCATAGAGTCATCGAGTGATACAGTGTGGAAACAGGGCCTTCGGCCCAACTCGCCCACACCGGCCAACAATGTCCCAGCTACACTTGTCCCACTTGCCTGCGTTTGGTCCATATCCCTCCAAACGTGTCCTATCCATGTACCTGTCTAACTGATTCTCAAATTATGGCATTGTGCATCTACCTGTATTACTCTCATGATTTTCTACACGTCTGTCTTGTAAGCATTCTGCCGTGTAGGATTCATTGATATTTATTGATCCTTATATTTATTGATATTCAGATTGACCAAGAATTCTGGTAATATTAAATACAACCATTGCGATTATTATCTTAGCAGAGCAAGGTTGTTTTAACTGAGTGCATAGAACCAAGAGTGGAGAAACTCAGCTGGCGAGGCAGCATCTGTGGAGCGAAAGAATAGGTGACGTTTCGGGTCGAGACTCCATATTCCTTCGCTCCATCTATTCCTTCGCTCCAGAGATGCTGCCTCGCCCACTGAGTTTCTCCAGCATTTTTGTCAGCCTTCAATTTCTCCAGCATCTGCAGTTCTTTCTTAAACATGGAACCAAGAGGTTATTTTGTGTAGGATGGAACTGTAGATGCTGGTTTAAACCGAAGATAGGCACAAGAAGCTGGAGTAACTCAGCGGGACAGACAGCATCTCTGGAGAAAAGGAATGGGTGACGTTTCGGGTCGAGACCCTCCTGCAGACTCCAGCATCTTGTGTGTTTTCATGTATTTTGTGAGTTGTATTGGTGGGTAATTTTCTCTATAATCATAATATTCATTGCACTCAAAGAAAAAAATCACACTTTGGTCCACTAATGTAATATGCCGTGATTATATGCGTTGGGAATAGTTGTCTTGGGCAATGATTCTGAATGAGATTGAGTTTATGCTCAACCCAAGCCGATAGTTAATAATGCAGTAATGCTCTGTTTCTCAGGCCCCACGCTACGGGAGGCAATTTATACTGCTATTGAGCCCAGCTGAGCTCTCAATAATCCACTGGGGGTGGTATGATAGACTTTTGGTTGAGGCTTTCAAATCGATTGTTGGATAGAGGAGTGTTACAGCGTGGAAACAGTCCCTTTCGGCCCAACTTGCCCACACAGACCAACATGCCCCATCGACACTAGTCCCACTTGCCTGCGTTTGGCCCCCATCCCTCCAAAACTTCCTTATCCATCTAGCTGTCCAAATGTTTCTTAAACGTTGCGATAGTAATTGCCTCAACCACCTCCTCCTGCAGCTCGTTCCATATACGTTGGTGCAGCGGCAGAGTTGCTGCCTCACAGCGCCAGAGACCCGGGTTCGATCCCGACCACGGGTGCTGTCTGTACGGAGTTTGTACGTTCTCCCCGTCACCTGCGTGGGGTTTCTCCGGGAGCTCCAGTTTCCTCCCACATTCCAAAGACATACAGGTTTGTAAACTAATTGGCTTTGGTATAAGTGTAAATTGTCCTTGGTGCGTGTAGTATAGCGTTAGTGTGCGGGGATCGCTGGTCGGTGCAGACTCGGTCGGCCGAAGGGCCTGTTTCTGCACTGTATCTCTAAACTAAACTAAACTAAACTAAATTAAAACTCAACTCAACACCCTTTGTGTCAAAAAGTTACCCCTCGGGCTCCTGTTAAAGACCCTTTAGTCAGACTGTTGCGTTGAAATTGCAATTGCACAGATGTCTAAATGAACAACTTGCTCCTTAGATCTCTGCAACCCATCCCCGGGTGTGTTCGGCGTCACTTAAAAACATTGTCTCAAAAATATTCCTTTTGAATCACAATTGCCATAGAGTCATGAAGGCATTCAGCATGGAAACAGGCCCAACTTGCCCACACCGACCAACAAGCCCCATCTACACTAGTCGTGGGCAGTCACAGTGGCGCAGCGGTAGAGTTGCTGCCTTACAGCAAAATGCAGCGCCGGAGACCGGGGTTCGATCCCGACTACAGGTCCTGTCTGTACGGAGTTTGTATGTTCTCCCCGTGATCTGTGTCGCTTTCCTCCGGGTGCTCCAGTTTCCTCCCACACTCCAATGACGTACAAGTTTGCAGGTTAATTGGCTTCTGTAAATTGTCCCTGGTGTAGGATAGAGCCAGTGCATCGGGAGCGCTGGCCAGAGCGGACACGGTGGGCCGAAGGGCCTGTTCACTCTTTATCTGTAAATCTAAATGTTGTTATGGTATCTATCTCAACTACCTCAGGCAGCTTGTTCCATATACCCAACACAAGGGTTGCCAACTTTCTCACTCCCAAATAAGGGACAAAAGGTCAAAATACGGGGCAGATTCCCGACGGCAATTCGTTGACCGACTCGGCCGTGGCTGGGTGAATGATGAGTTGGCCCGGGTGCTGGACCGCACACAAAGCCCAGCCGGCGGGCCAGCTGAGGAGTTTTGGCCCAGGCCCGCTCGACAAGTCCGACACCCCATCCAACTCATGAACCGATGATCGGCCATGAGAAGGAGGGGTGGTGGTGTCGGCGGTAAGCGAAGGTCCGAAGGCCACAGCTGGCCGGGCTGCCGACCGACGGGGCCACGGGCGCTGCTGCTGCTGCTGCTGCTGCACTCCATGGGCTGCACTACGTCGGGACGGGTGAGGCGGGTCCGAACGCGGCGCTCAGACCCGACAGTCCCCTCGACCCGAGTAGTAGCAGTCAAATACAGGACAAGGGCGGTCCCGTATGTGGCAAACCAATTTAGCCCAATATACGGGATTTCCCGGCTAATACGGGTCAGTTGGCAACCCTACCCACCACCCTCTGTGTGAAAATGTTGCCCCTCAGGTTCCTATTAAATCTTGCCCATCACCCCTTAAAAATATGTGCTCTTGTTTTTGATTCCCCTATCCTGGATGAAATAGTCTGTGCATAGTCTATCTATTCCCTTCATGATTTATACACCTCTAAATGATACTCCTCCGCCTCCTGCACTCCAAGGAATGAAATTCTAGGCTCTCCCTATAGCTCAAGCCCTCAAGTCCCAGCCACATTCCTTCTCTCGCTCCTGAGTTTCTCCAGCATTTGCAGTTCATTCTGAAACAACATCCTCAATAAATCTTCCTTGCAAAAGGACAACTGTAAGACAAAATCTTTTCTTGCTCGAATTTTAGGATGAGATTGGAAGTGTATTCATAAGTGATAGGACCAGAAATTAGGCCAATTGTCTACACCGCCATTCAATCATGGCTGATCCATAGAAACATGGAAACATAGAAAAATAGGTGTAAGAGGCCATTCGGCCTTTCGAGTCAGCACCGCCATTCATTGTGATCACGGCTGATCGTCCCCAATCAATAACCCGTGCATGCCTTCTCCCCATATCCCTTGATTCCACTAGCCCCTAGAGCTCTATCTAACTCTCTCTTAAATCCATCCAGTGATTTGGCCTCCACTGCCCTCTGTGGCAGGGAATTCCACAAATTCACAACTCTCTGGGTTAAACAGTTTTTTCTCACCTCAGTCTTAAATGGCCTCCCCTTTATTCTAAGACTGTGGCACCTGGTTCTGGACTCGCCCAACATTGGGAACATTTTTCCTGCATCTAGCTTGTCCAGTCCTTTTATAATTTTATATGTTTCTATAAGATACCCCCTCATCCTTCTAAACTCGAGTGAATACAAGTCTAGTCTTTTCAATCTTCCCCTCTCAACCCTGTTCAGTTCAGTGTAGAAATGCAGCACGAAAACAGGCCCTTCGGCCCTCCGGGTTTGTGCCAACCAGCACACTAGCACCACCCTACACACTAGGGTCAATTTACAGTTACAGCAAAGCCAATTAGTCTACAAACTTGAACGGCTTTGGCGTGTGGGAAGAAACCGGAGCTCCTGGAGAAAACCCACGCAGTCACAGGGAGAGCGTACAAACACCATATGGACAGGCAATAGACAATAGGCGCAGGAGTAGGCCATTCTGCCCTTCGACCCAGCACCGCCATTCAATGTGATCATGGCTGATCATCCACAATCAGTACCCCGTTCTTGCCGTCTCCCCTGACTCCGCTACCTTTAAGAGCCCTATCTAGCTCACTCTTGAAAGCATACAGAGATGTCAGGATCGAACCTGGGCCTCTGTCTCTGCGAGGCAGGAACTCTACCGCTGCGCCATCGTACTGCCCCCCCCCCCCCCCCCCCCCCCCATTCTCCTGCCTTCACACTATAATCCCTGACACCCGTACTAATCAAAAATCTATCTATCTCTGCCTTAAAAATATCCACTGACTTGGCCTCCACAGCCCTCTGTGGCAATGAGTTCCACAGATTTGTCACCCTAAGGGGTCTTTTTCTTTTCTCTGGTTCTGGAAGGGGATGTTGTTCGGTGCCTTGAGAGTTAATTCTCCAAGTGGTTTGGGTGCATGTCTGCAGAGTCCCGCCACTGGCGATTATATACTGTATCAGGGTTACAGTGCAGGTCACCGGAGGCCGTCATTTTTCAAAAGCTGTCATCACGCTGTCTGGCTCCAGAGGAGATGAAAACTAAGTGGGTTGGATTCTGGAAGAAAGGTCTGGCCTCTCCCAGCACCAAATACCTCTCAAGTAACACATCACACGATGCCTCGTAACAAGCCACTGGCTCATGGTTACGGCTTGTTACGGTCTAAGATTATTTTCAAGAAGATAGAAACAAAGCGCTGGAGCAACTCAGCGGGACGGGCAACACGTGGGGGAAAAGAACTGCAGATGCCGGTTTCAATCGAAGGTAGACACAAACGGCCGGAGTAACTCAGCGGGACAGACAGAATCTCTGGAGAAAAAGGGTGGGTGACATTTCGGGCGACCTCTGTCTCTGCCACCTACTCCGGCAGCTTGTTCCATACACCCACCACCCTTTGTGTGAAAAAGTTACCCCTCACATTCCTGTTAAAACCTTTCCCCCTTCACCTTAAACCTATGTCCTCTGGTCCTCGATTCCCCTACTCTGGGTAAGAGACTCTGTGCATCTACCTCCATCTCCGTCTTATAAAGCTATTGAATTTCTATAGTGTTTTATTCTGGTTACAAATAACGGATTGGATCTGTTTAATCACTGAAAGCAAGAATAAATTATGGTACATTTTAATGACTTGGATGGAGAAAGAATTTTACAGGATTGTTTTACTTGTATTTTCAATGTGACAACGTGCTTGAATATTTGTTTAAGAAGGAACTGTAGATGCTGGAACAATCGAAGGTAGACAAAAATGCTGGAGAAACTCAGCGGGTGAGGCAGCATCTGTGGAGCGAAGGAATGGGTGACGTTTTGGGTCGAGAATGAAGAAGGGTCAAGTCTGAAGAAGGGTTAAGTCTGAATAAGGGTCTCGACCCGAAACGTCACCCATTCCTTCGCTCCATTGATGCTGCCTCACCCGCTGAGTTTCTCCACATGCTTGAGTTTGTCTATGAGCTTGAATATGGTAATTCTGTCAGCACTCAGACACACATAGAGTTATAGAGTGATACAGTGTGGAAACAGGCCCTTCAGCCCAACTCGCCCACACCGGCCAACATGTCCCAGCTACACTAGTCCCACCTGCTCGCGTTTGGTCCATATCCCTCCAAACCTGTCCTATCCATGTACCTGTCTAACTGTTTCTTAAACGTTGGGATAGTCCCAGCCTCAACTAATTCCTCCGGCAGCTTGTTCCATATGCCCACCGCCCTTTATGTGAAAAAGATACCCCTCAGTTACCTAATAAACCTTTCCCCCTTCACCTTAAACCTATGATATATACCCCTTCCCCCAGTTCCCGCTATTAAACTTTGACTTGCCCGCTCTAATCTTTAACGCGTAAGCATAAAATATTTTCTGTTCCCTTGCAAATCGTTTCACGCTTGATTAGGTGTGTGTGACCTCCCATCCGAAACCTTCTGATCATTGCAGAAACTGTCGATCTCTATTTATTACGTGATAACACTCTGTGATATTGGAAGTCTCATTATTTTACCGTTAACCTTACGGCCTCCATTTCTCAAGTTCTATCTTCACAAGCCCTTGTTGATAATTACATTCACTCAACTGAGGTAATATCTCAGTGAAACGAACTCTGTACGTACCAGTATATTTCTATTGCTTTTGTAAACTTGCTACAATAGATTTTAATAGAAGACCCACAGACTATTTGTTGTTACACTTAGTTTATTATTGGTTTAGAGATACAGCGTGGAAACTAGGCCTTTCAGCCCACCCAGTCTGCGCCGACCAGTGACACTATCACTAACTTCTTGATTAGTACGGGTGTCAGAGGTTATGTTCCCGATGTTGGGGATGCCATTCAATGTGATCATGGCTGATCATCCCCAATCAGTACCCCGTTCCTGCCTTCTCCCCATATCCCCTGACTCCGCTATTTTTAAGAGCCCTATCTAGCTCTCTCTTGAAAGCATCCAGAGAACCTGCCTCCACCGCCCTCTGAGGCAGAGAATTCCACAGGTTCACAACTCTCTGTGAGAAAAAGTGTTTCCTCATCTCCGTTCTAAATGACTTACCACTTATTCTTAAACTGTGGCCCCTGGTTCTGGACTCCCCCAACATCGGGAACACCTGCTTCTAGTGTGTCCAAATCCTTAATAATCTTATATGTTTCAATAAGATACCCTCTCATCCTTCTAAACTCCAGAGTGTACAAGCCCAGCCGTTCCATTCTCTCAGCATATGACAGTCCCGCCATCCCAGGAATTAATCTTGTAAACCTACGCTGCACTCCCTCAATAGCAAGAATGTCCTTCCTCAAATTAGGGGACCAAAACTGCACACCATACCTCAGGTGTGGTCGCACTAGGGCCCTGTACAACTGCAGAAGGACCTCTTTGAGGTCTTCTCCGAGATCTTCGGTTTCCTCCCACACTCCAAAGACGTACAGGTAGGTAGGTAAATTGGCTTGGTAAATGTAAAAAATATTGTCCCTAGTGGGTGTAGGATAGTGTTAATATGCGGGAGCCGCTGATCGGCGTGGACCCAGTGGACCGAAGGGCCTGTTTCCGCGCTGTATCTTTAAACTAAACTAAACTAAACTAAACCACCTCTTATCTGGCTGGACATATGATGGCAGGATAAAGGGCCTATCCCACTTGGTGATTTTTTCGGCGACTGCTGGCATCATTGACTGACGAATCAGGTCACCGATAAAGTCGCGGCGTAACGCAGCGATGTCACGGCGTGATGATGTATGGACGCGCGGTGTTTCCTCAGGTATCGCAACATTTTTTTCTGTTGCCTCACTGGATTTTGAAATGTTCAAAATCTTTCGGCGGCCCTGATATACGTCCGTCAATGACACCGGCAGTCGCCGAGAAAATCGGCAAGTGGGACAGGCCCTTAAATTACTTCCCTCTGCCTGCACATACTCCATGTTCCTCCACTCCCTGCATGTCCATGTGCCTTTCCTGAAGTCACTTACATGCTACTGTTGTGTCCACCACAGCTACCATGTTCCAGGCACTCACTCCCCGCTGTGTAAAATACTTGCCCCATACACCTGGCATGAGCTGCCAGTGGAGGTAGTTGAGGCAGGTACTATAACCGCATTCAAGAGAGACCTGGACAGGTACATGGATATGGGTAGGATTTCCAACTGTCCCGTATTAGCCGGGACATCCCGTATATTGGGATAAATTGGTTTGTCCCGTACGGAACCGCCCTTGTCCCGTATTTGACCGCTACTACTCGGATCGAGGAAACTGTCGGGTCGGAGCGCCGCATCCGGCCCCGCCTCACACGTCCCGACGTAGTGCAGCCCATGGAGTGCAGCAGCAGCAGCGGCTCGCCCGTGGCCCCGTCGGTCGGCAGCCCGGCCAGCTGTCCGACCTTCGGACCTTCGCTTACCGCCGACACCACCACCACCACCACCACTCCTTCTCATGGCCGATCATCGGTTCATGAGTTGGATGGGGTGACGGACTCCTCAGCTGGCCCGCCGGCTGGGCTTTGTGTGCAGTCCAGCACCCAGACCAACTCATGATTCACCCAGCCATGGCCGAGTCGGTCAACGAATTGGCATTGGGAATTTGTCCCGTATTTTGACCTTTTGTCCCTTATTTGGGAATTTTGAAAGTGGCAACCCTAGATATGGGACAAACGCGGGCAAATTAAACTAGCTTAGAAGGTGCATCTTTTAGTTTTTAGTTTCAGAGATACAGCATGGAAACAGGCCCTTCGGCCCACCGTATCCATGCCGACCAGTGATCCCAGCGCATTAACGCGCTATCCTACACACACACGAGGGATGATTTACACTTGTACCAAGCCAATTAACCTACCAACCTGTACGTCTTTGTAGTGTGGGAGGAAACCGAAGATTTCGGAGAAAACCCACGCGGTCACGGGGAGAACGTACGAACTCCGTACAGACAGCGCCCGAAGTCAGGATCAAACCCGGGTCTCCGGCGCTGTGAGGCAGCAACTCTACCGCTGCGCCACCGTGCAAAACAAGAAACGTAATTGTGCCTAGGGACATGACAATAAAGTATCATCATTATCATCATCTTCATCTCTGGAGAAAAGAAATAGGTGATGTGTCGGATAGATGCTGGTTTTAAATCGAAGATAGGCTGGAGTAACTCAGCTGGACAGGCAGCATCTCTGGACAGAAGGAATGGGTGATGTTTTAGGTCGGAACCCTACCTTCTATCTTCAGACTCTGAAGTTCGGGGTCTGAAGAAGGGTTCACCTTTTTCCTTGTTTCCAGAATTGTTTCCTGACCCGCTGAGTTACTCCAGCAATTTGTGTCTATCTTTAGTGTTAATGCTGTCACTTTAAGATGGGCTGTTTTTGAGAATTTAGCACCGAAGCGGATCCGCGCGGTTAAATCCCAATGTGCAGTATATCTTCCTTTCAGATTAAAATTAATGGAGCATAAGGCAAAGTTTGCACCACTCAATCTTTGTCTAAAACGGCAGTCGACAAGATGGTAAATGCCATTAGCGGAACAATGGAGGCAACTGGAGATAAATGATCAAACCTCACATCCTGTGGACAACTTCACCCCTTACACTCCCTATTGATAGACCACAACATGAAAACAAAGCACATACGCTACGTTTCAGAGTTTGTTCTGATTAGGTGGCCACAAGGCTGCGTAGAGATGACTTCTGGACCACAGAGAATGATCATTGTAAAAGTCTCACACCTCAAAGGCAAACTTCAGAGGGCATTTGACCTTGTAGCTTGTCATTAATATCCCACTCAGCAACGGTGGTGCAGCGGTAGAGTTACTGCCTTACAACGCCTGAGACCCGGGTTCGATCCCGGCTAAGGGTGCTGTCTGCACGGAGTTTGTACGTTCTCCCCGTGACCTGCGTGGGTTTTCTCTGAGAACTTCGGTTTCCTCCCACACTCCAAAGGCGTACAGGTTTGTAGGTTAATTGGATTGGTGCAAATGTACAAAATTGCCCCTAGTGTGAGCAGGATAGTGTTAATGTGCGGGGATCGCTGGTCACGTGGACTCAGTGGGCCGAAGGGCCTGTTTCCGCGCTGTATCTAAACTAAACTAAGCTAAACTAAACCAAAATGAATGAATGAATGAATAAGTTTATCGGCCAAGTATGTACACATACAAGGAATTTGCCTTGGTGCTCCGCCCGCAGGTGACAACACGACATACAGTGGCAATTAAGAATGACACATAAAACGTTAAACATTAATAATAAAATATGTTATTGCTGAGCATGTAGGTTGAGGGTCTGAGCAGAATGCCGTTCACCAAGCTCCCTGAAGTGACTTTGCAATGCCCTTGTTACACTGATCCAGAATAACGAGAGAAAACTCTTGGGAATTATTTTCCCTCTTCTACTTTAAATCCATACACCAGTTGCAAAATGATCTCATAGAGTCATAGAGTGACACAGCGTGGAAGCAGCCCTTTCAGCCCAACCTGCCAACATGTCCCATCTACACTAGTCCCACCTGCCTGAGTATGGTCCATATCCCTCCAAACCTGTCCTATCCATGTACCTGTCTAAATGTTTCTTAAATGTTGCGATAGTCCCAGCCTCAACTATCTCCTCCGGGAACCTCATTCCATGCACCCACCACCCGTTGTGTGAAAAAGTTAAGTAAGTAAGTTTATTGGCCAAGTAGGTAGACAAAAGTGCTGGAGAAACTCAGCGGGTGCGGCAGCATCTATGGAGCGAAGGAAACAGACAACGTTTCGGGTCGAGACCCTTCTTCAGACCAAGTATTCACATACAAGGAATTTGCCTTGGTGCTCCGCCCACAAGTAACAACATGACATACAGTGACAGTTACGAATGACTCAGAAAACACTAAACATTAATAATAATAAAACATTAATGATAAAACACCATTGATCAAGCATGTGAACCAACAAAATACCAGATCAAAGGGAGGCTACTGATTTTTGGCTGTTGAGTAGAGCAACTATTCGTGGATAAAAACTGTTTTTATGTCTGGCTGTGGCAGCTTTGACAGTCCGGAGTCGCCTTCAAGAGGGAAGTGATTCAAAGAGTTTGTGGCCAGGGTGAGAGGGGTCAGAGATGATCTTACCCGCTCGCTTGCTGACTCTTGCAATGCACAGTTCATCGATGGAGGGAAGGTTGCAGCCAATAAACTTCTCTGCTGATCGGACGATTCGCTGCAGCCTCCGGGTGTCGTGCTTGGTGGCTGAGTTACTCCAGCATTCTGTGTGCAATTCTCGGTGAATGTTGGTCGAAAAAGAAATACTGTATGAAATTTCCCTCAACTTTCGTGACCCTTTCAGGGGTGGGAGATTGCAACCTTCACGTGGTCCGCCCTGTGTCGACGAATGCAATCAACCCGGCGTGCACAATCAAATAAGATCAAATAGAACAAGCTGTCCTACAACTTTAGGCTGTGCACGCCATACGCAAGAAGAAGAAGAAGTGACCCTTTCAAAGATGGAGATGGACTGCAGCCAAATATAGGCACATATATGAAAATACAACTTTGCAGAAAGTAAGTGGCGCAGCGGTGGATTTGCTGCCTTACAGCGCCAGAGGCCCAGGTTCGATCCTGACTACGGGTGCTGCCTATACGTTCTCCCCGTGACCGCATGGGTTTTCCCCGGGTGCTCCGGTTTCCTCCCGCACTCCGAAGACATACAGTTTTGTAGGTTAAGTCTCCTCTGTAAATGACAAACTATCCAAGTCTAGAAGGATGAGAGGGTATCGCATTGAAACATATAAGATTGTTGAGGGTTTGGACACGCTAGAGGCAGGAAACATGTTAAGAATAAGGAGTAAGCCATTTAGAACGGAGACGAGGAAACACTTTTTCTCACAGAGAGTGGTGAGTCTGTGGAATTCTCTGCCTCAGAGGACGGTGGAGGCCGATTCTCTGGATGCTTTCAAGAGAGAGCTAGAGAGGACTCTTCAAAATTGTGGTGTCAGTGGATATGGGGAGAAGGCAGGAACGGGGTACTGATTGGGGATGATCAGCCATGATCATATTGAATGGCGGTGCTGGCTCGAAGGGCCGAATGGCCTACTCCTGCACCTATTGTCTATTGTCTATTGTCTATTATCCCGAGTTTGTCGGATAGAGCTAATTGTTGGTCGGCGCGGACTCGGCAGGCCGAAGGGGCTGTTTACACGCTGTATCTCTTAAACTAAAGTACGCTGATCTAAGACAGTCTGAAATAACGCAGAGATTTAACTTACATTGGACGAAAAATGTAGCAGAAATAATTCAGTGCAATGACGCCCCTTTAATTCCTTTCATAATGGTGCATTGTTGGATCAGAGCATATTGTGGGAATATAATATTTTGCATTGTTGGGCCTTTGGCGCTGGCTCTCTACCTCCTGCTACTGTGGCAGAAGTTAACAGAGTTTCTCCTGCCAGTCCGTGGCTCATTCAAATGTTATTGTATGCAGTGCAACTAATCTCGTTAACAAGCCCATCAATCACGGAGAAGCTTGGGCAAATGTGGAGCGGTTTGCCGCGTACTGGAGTTTCACCGTTGCCACAGAATTCATTGCCACAGGAGGCTGCGGAGGCCAAGTCTGAGGAAAGGTCTCGACCCAAAACGTCACTATTCCGTTTCTCCAGAGACTCTGTCTGTCCCGCTGAGTCACTCCAGCTTTTTGTGTCTATCCAAGTCAATGGGTATTTCTTAAGGTGCAGATTGACATGTTCTTCATTAGTACGGGTGTCAGGGGCAATGGGGAGAAGGGAGGAGAATGGGGTTAGTAGAGAAAGATGAATCAGCCATGATTGAATGACTGAGTAGACTTGATGGGCCGAATGTCCTAATTCTGCTCCTATCACTTATGACTTCATGGCTGCAGGGCCTATTTCAATGCAGTATTTCTTCATCTGATGAATTTATGAAGTTATGAATCACTGGTTTCCTCCCACACTCCAAAGACGTACGGGTTTGTAGGTTAATCGGCTTGGTGTAATTGTAAACTGTCTCCAGTGTGTGTAGGATAGTGCTAGTGTGCGGGGATCGCTGGTCGGTGTGGACTCGGTGGGCCGAAGGGCCTGTTTCCGCACTGTATCTGTGAACTAAACGGGTCAAAAGTCTTGTTGACTCTGTCTCTCTTGACCAATTATACATTTTTGTTAATTAAAAATGGCCTCCATGCCTAATGCACCCATGCTGATCTTAAGATCAGGCACCTGCACTCCAGTGCTGTGCAGTACCTTGTTTTTATGTTTATTATAAAGAAGCAGCACGCAAACAGGCCCTTCAGCCCACCGAGTCCATGCCGACCATCGATCACCCATTCACACTAGTTCTATGTTATCCCACCTACGCATCCACTCCCGACCGCGAAACGGGCAATTGACAGAGGGCCAATTAACCTGCAAACCTGCACCTGCACCAGCAGACCACACCTGGAGTATTGTGCGCAGTTTTGGCCCTCTAATTTGAGGAAGAACATTCTTGCTATTGAGGGAGTACAGCGTAGGTTTACAAGGTTAATTCCCGGGATGGCGGGACTGTCATATGCTGCGAGAATGGAGCGGCTGGGCTTGTACACTCTGGAGTTTAGAAGGATGAGAGAGGATCTCATTGAAACATATAAGATTGTTAAGGGTTTGGACACGCTAGAGGCAGGAAACATGTTCCCGATGTTGGGGGAGTCCAGAACCATGGGCCACAGTTTAAGAATAAGGGGTAAGCCATTTAGAACGGAGACGAGGAAACACTTTTTCTCACAGAGAGTGGTGAGTGTGGAACTCTCTGCCTCAGAGGGCGGTGGAGGCAGGTTCTCTGGATGCTTTCAAGAGAGAGCTAGATAGGGCTCTTAATAATAGCGGAGTCAGGGGATATGGGGCAGGAATGGGGTACTGATTGTGGATGATCATCCATAATCACATTGAATGGTGCTAGCTCGAAGGGCCGAATGGCCTACTCCTGCACCTATTGTCTATTGCCTGTTGTCTTTAGAATGTGGGAGGAAACCAGAGCGCCCGGAGGAAACCCACGCGGTCACAAGGAGAACGAGCAAACTCCACGCAGCCAGTACCCGAGGTCAGGATCGCACCAGGGTCTCTGGCGCTGTGAGGCAGCAGCTCTACCAGCTGTGAAATCCATTTTTTAAATCCATTATTGTCTGAGGAACGCATGGAGAATTGATCCTTAAATCCATATTACTGCAAAAGTCTGCCATGGGCTACGGAACAAATAAGGTTATATTTTTGTAGGTTATGATACCATTTTTTTTCCCAATTTGGGAATTTCCTTACCATGGAGTTAATCTGCTGCTGAAAGAAGGATAATATGGATAGGATCAGGAACTGCAGATGCTGATTTGAACCAAAGATAGACACAAAAAGCTGGAGTAACTCAGCGGGTTAGACGGCATCTCTGGATAAAAGGAATAGGTGGCATTTCGGGTCGAGACCCCTCTTCAGACTGAGAGTCAGGGGGAAAGAAAATGAGCGCTATAGACAGAGATGTAGAAAAAAATGAATGAAAGATATGCAATACAGTAATTATGATAAAGGAAACAGGCCATTGTTAGAAGTGGGCGAGGTGAAAACGTGGATAAATGTGAGGTTATCCACTCTTGGTGGCAAGAACAAGAAGGCAGATTGTTATCTGAATGGTGTCAGATTAAGAAAAGGGGAGGTGCAATGAGACCTAGGTGTCCTTGTACATCAGTCACTGAAAGTAAGCATGCAGGTACAGCAGGCAGTGAAGTGGCCTTCATAACGAGAGGGTTTGAGTACAGGAGCAAAGAGATCCTTCTGTAATTGTACAGGGCCCTGGTGAGACCACACCTGGAGTATTGTGCGCAGTTTTGGCCTCCTAATTTGAAGAAGGACATTCTTGCTGTTGAGGGAGTGCAGCGTAGGCTCACAATGTTAATTCCCGGGATGGGCGGGACTGACATATGATGAAAGAATGGGTCGACTGGGCTTGTATTCGCTGGAGTTTTGAAGGATGAGAGGGTATCTTATAGAAACAGTGAATGGCGGTGCAGGCTCGAAGGGCCGAATGGCCTATTCCTGCATATATTGTCTATTGTCTATTGTCATATAAGATTATTAAGGGTTTGAACACGCTAGAGGCAGGAAACATGTTCCCGATGTTGGGGAAGTCCAGAACCAGGGGTCACAGTTTAAGAATAAGGGGTAAGGCCATTTAGAACTGATAAAGGAAACAGGCCATTGTTAGCTGTGGGCTAGGTGAATACAAGTTGCAGACAATGAGACTCACCAGGACGACATTGAAACTAGTACAACGACTTGGGTTGGGGAGGGACAGAGAGAGAGAGAGAGAGGATGCAAAGATTACTTGAAGTTAGATGTGTGGTGATTATGGGATCAACAGGATTACCTTCACCAAGACTCCGATGGTTGAAGAAGGCAATTAGGAATGACAACAGACAATAAACAATAGACAATAGGTGCAGGAGTAGGCCATTCAACCCTTCGAGCCAGCACCGCCATTCACTGCGATCATGGCTGATCATCCACAATCAGTACCCCGTTCCTGCCTTCTCCCCATATCCCCTGTCTCCGCTACTTTTACGAGCTCTTTCTAACTCCAATGAACAGTAGACGTTGGTCTTACCAACAAAGTCCAGATCCCCAAAACTAAATTAGCAAAACATCGCCAATATTCCAGGCAGTATCAATTATTTGTTTACACATTATCAACTGAGCATTGGTGGGTAAATGCCATTCATTTTGTTTGATTCCCACAATATTTCTTTGTGGGAAGAGTTTTTTAAAAAAGTTGGTTACATTCAGTTGATACATTCACCACAAGACACAAAGTAACTCAGCGGCTCAGGCGGTATCTCTGGAGAAATGGTCTGAAGAAGGGTCCCGACCCGAAACGTCACCTATTCCTTTCCTCCAGAGATGCTCCAAAGACATACAGGTTTGTAGGTTAATTGGTTTGTCCCTAGCATGTAGGATAGTGCTAGTGTGTGGGGCTCGCTGGTCGGCATGGACTCAGTGGTCCGAAGGGCCTGTTTCCATGCTGTATCTTTAAACTGAACCAAACTGGTTTTTCACCAATGTCCTTTAGGATGCAGAAGAAATGCGTGCATCTGTATATTCATTGGCATGCAGACTACAGTGACACTATAGAAACATAGAAACATCGAAAATAGGTGCAAGAGTAGGCCATTCGGCCCTTCGAGCCAGCAACGCCATTCAATATGAGCATGGCTAATCATCCAAAATCAGGACCCCGTTCCTGCTTTCTCACCATATCCCTTGATTCCGTTAGCCCTAAGAGCTATATTTAACTCTCTCTCGAAAACACCCAGTAAATTGGCCTCCACTGCCTTCTGTGGCAGAGAATCCCACAGATTCACAACTCTCTGGGTGAAAAAGTTTTTCCTCATCTCAGTCCTAAATGGCCTTACCCCTTATTCTTAATCTGTGACCCCCCCCCTGGTTCTGGACTCCCCCCAACATGGGGAACATTTTTTACCTGCATTTAACCTTTATCCCTTAAGAATTGTATATGTTTCTATAAGAATCCCTCTCATTCTTCTAAATTCCAGTGAATACAAGCCCAGTCGACCCATGCACAGTAGTCCTGGTATGTTTTATCCATGGCAGAGTTAATTAAGAACGAGCGTTTGATGAAAGTGCCAGGAGTGGATTGTCACTGTGAGGGCTTTAACTAGTTGTTTGTTTAGCTGTGCAAATTTGAAATTCCCAGTCTGCTGTCCAAATGATGTGCGTGATTATCTAGGCGGACTTTACATGAATGGCACCATGTCGCTGTTTATTCTGCAGAGATACGCAAATGTAACACGAGTATGTTTGCCGAACGACAAACTATTTGTGTTTAATCTCAAGGGGCTGCCGTCAGTCAATACTTCTCTCCCTTCCATCCTCTCCGGCTCGCCCTTTCCCCCACCTGCGCCTCGTGGGCTGAAGAGGGTCTCGGCCCCAAACTTCATCTACCTCTGCACGCTGGCGCAGCGGTAGAGTTGCTGCCTCACAGCGCCGGAGACCCGGGTTCGCTCCTGACCACGGGCGCTGTCTGTACGGAGTTTGTACGTTCTTCCCGTGACCCGCGTGGGTTTTCTCCGAGATCTTCGGTTTCCCCCCACAGTCCAAAGACGTACAGGTTTGTAGGTTAATTGGCTTCGGTAAACTTGTAAACTGTCCCCAGTGTGTGTAGGATAGCGTTAGTGTGCGGGGATCGGCGGTCGGCGCGGACCATGTGGGTCGAAGGGCCTGTTTTCGCGCTGTATCTCTAAAACTAAACTAAACTAAACTCCAGAGATGCTGCTTGACCAACTGAGGTACTCCAGCACTTTGTGTCTATCTTCTGTGATCAACGATCCCCGCACATTAACAGAATCCTCCAAACACTAGGGACAATTTACAAGTTTACTGAAGCCAATTAACCTGCAAGCCGGTACGTCTGTGGAGTGTGGTCTGCAGAAGGGCCTCGACCCTTCTTGATGTATTCAAGAGAGAGTTTGATTTAGCTCTTCGGGCTAACGGAATCAAGGGATATGGAGAAAAAGCAGGAACGGGGTACTGATTTTAGTTGATCAGCCACGATCATATTGAATGGCGGTGCTGGCTCGAAGGGCCGAATGGCCTACTCCTGCACCTACTTTCTATGTTTCTATGCTTGGGCCGAAAAGTCACCTATTCCGTTCCTCCAGAGATGCTGTCCGACCCGCCTAGTTGCTCTGGCACTTTGTGTCTATCTTGGGCGTAAATAGTGGCGCAGCGGGAGTGTTGCTGCCTTACAGCGCTTGCAGCGCCAGAGACCCAGGTTCGATCCCGACTACGGGTGCTTGTCTGTACGGAGTTTGTACGTTCTCCCCGTGACCCGCGTGGGTTTTCTCCGAGATCTTCGGTTTCCTCCCACACTCCAAAGGCCGTACAGGTTTGTAGGTTAATTGGCTTGGTGTACGTGTACAATTGTCTCCGGTGCGTGTAGGCGGGGATCGCTGGTCTGCGCGGACTCGGTGGGCCGAAGGGCCTGTTTCCGCGCTGTGCCCCCGAACTAGACCAAACTAAAAAAGAAGAGCTGGGCCTGTTTTTTTTAACTCTGATCATTATTTCCGTGGCACACTTCCATGACTGGTGTCGCTGAGCCACTGATCACTCCTCTAAATGAAAAGGATCGGTGCTGCCAATTTGACAGCAACGTACCCAGAGGAGATACCCATTGACGGCTGGGAGCTCTGAACTGCAGACAAGGACAATGGAAGAAAGGGGCCATGTTAATTAGCAGTGAATCCCACCAAGCAGATGGGCCTCCGTGGTTACGGAGAGCTGGCAAGGGGGTATTTTGTCTCGACAGCCATCTCCCACTGTGCGCTTTTCTTTGCCTCAAATATTAGCTCTATCAAGACTCCATTGATTTCTAAAGCCCCGTGCTGCTGAAAGGAATTTCGACTCCATTCTTTCTGCTCCATGCTCGGTCCATCACGGAGACCCTTCGTCTAGAGCTGTTTACCTCATGAAATGCCAAAGCGGACTCAAACTGGGAATTAATGTCCCATAGTTACCACTTAAAAAAAAATAAAAAATTCTCTTCACCGGCAGCTGATGGGTCTACCAGCTGTTCATGTCGGAGGCGCGGATGTCAAAGCCTTTTTTAATTTATCACTTTAAAAGCTCCTATCCCAAATGAGATCTGAGGCTTGAAGTTCAAAAGATCACAGGACTTACAATTTTTTTTGTCACCCGGGTTGAATCCCAGAGGCGTCATATTGCTGCTTGTATTGTGAGTCTGAGAGACATCTCTTGGTTTAGTTTAGGGATACGGTGAGGGAACGGGTCCTTTGGCCCTCTCTAGTCCACGCAGACCAGCGATCACCCATTCTATCCCACGCACAAATAACACACAGAATAATGAATAGACCGGATAGAAAGGATGTTTCCACTGGTGGGAGAGTCTAGGACCAGAGTTCACAGCCTCAGAATTAAAGGGCGCTTTTTTAGAAAGGAGGTGAGGAGGAACTTCTTCAGTCAGAGGGTAGTTAATCTGTGGAACTCAATGCCACAGAGGGCTGTGGAGGCCAAGTCAGTGGATATTTTTAAGGCAGAGATGGACAAATTCTTGATTAGAACGGGTGTCAAGGGTTATGGGGAGAAGGCAGGAAAATGGGATTAGGAAGCAGAGATCAGCCATGATTGAATGGCGGAGTAGACTCGATGGGCCGAATGGCCTAATTCTACTCCTATAACTTGTGAACTTGTGAACACGAGGGACAATTTCCAGAAGCCAATTAACCTACAAACCTGCACGTCTTTGGTCTAGCATAGTTCGGGTAGTCAACTTTCTCACTCCCAAATAAGGGACAAACGGTCAAAATACGGGACAAATTACCGACGGCAATTCGTTGACCGACTCGGCCGTGGCTGGGTGAATGATGAGTTGGCCCGGGTGCTGGACTGCACACAAAGCCCAGCCGGCGGGCCAGCTGAGGAGTTTTGGCCCGGGCCGCGTGATGTCGCGTGCAAAGTCCAGCACCCCATCCAACTCATGAACCGATGATTGACCATGAGAAGGAGGGGTGGTGGTGGTGGTGTCGGCGGTAAGCGAAGGTCCGAAGGTCGGACAGCTGGCCGGGCTGCCAACCAACGGGCGAGGCGCTGCTGCTGCACTCCATGGGCTGCAATACGTTGGGACGGGTGAGGTGGGGCCGGACACGGCGCTCCGACACGACAGTCCCCTCGACCCGAGTAGTAGCAGCCAAATACGGGACAAGGGCGGTCAAATTTTGCTACAGTTGGTGCATAATACAGCATGGAAACAGAGATGCTGCCTTACAGCGCCAGTGATCCGGATTTGATCCTGACTACGGGTGCTGTCTGTCTGGAGTTAGTACGTTCTCCCTGTGACCTGCGTGGGTTTTCGCCGGGTGCTCCGGTTACCTCCCACACCGCAAAGACGTACGGGTCTGTAGAGAAATTGACTTCTATAGGATAGAACTAGTGTACGGGTGATCGCTGGTCGGCACACACTCGGTGGGCCAGAGAGTCTGTTTCCACGCTGTATCTCTAAACTAAATCTGTTCATAAATCCTGCGTCAGGTTGGACGTGCTGCAATCTTCAGAAACATTGACTCTCCTTCTGACTCTGAATAATTTGCTACCCGGTCTGCTGAGTATTTCCAGCATTTATATTGTCACATGTAATGAGGTACAGTGAATATATAAGCAAGGAACTGAGGATGCTGTTTACAAAAAAAGGACACAAAATGCTGGAGTAACTCAGCGGGCCAGGCAGCAGCTCTGGAGAACATGGATAGGTGGCGTTTTGGGTCGGGACCCTTCTTCTGATCCGGTTCGAAGAAGGGTCCCGAACTGAAATGTCGGCGATACTTGTTCTCCAGAGACGCTGCCTGACCTGCTGAGTTGCTGCACTACTTTGTGTCCTTCTTTTGAGATCCAGTGAAAAGCTTTAGATTGCAAGCCATCCAAACAGGTCAGATAGATCACACATAGATACAATCAAGTTAAACTGAAGTACAATAGGTGGAGCAAAGGGGAAGGTGCAGAGGGCAGGATATTGTAGTGCAGTATACCCCATTCTAAACATTGAGACCAATGGCGCTGCCCATGCATTCAGATGTTAGAGATACAGTGTGGAAACAGGCCCTTTGGCCCACCGAGTCCACGCCGACCAGCAATCACCCCGTCAACAGCACTATCCTACACACTAGGGACAATTTATAGAAGCCAATTAACTTATAAACACGTACTTCTATAGAGTGTGGGAGGAAACCGGAGCACCCGGAGAAAACCCACGTGGTCACATGGAGAATGTATAGCCTCCCTACAGATAGCACCATAGTCAGGATCAAACCCAGGTCTCTGGCGCTGTAAGGCAGCAACTCTACCGCTGTGCCAGCACATGGTAGGTACAACATTTGGTGCGAAGATATAACATTGAGGTCCAATTAAAAATAGTTCCAAGGTCTACAATGAGGTAGATGGGAGATCAGGACAACAATCTAGCAGATGGGGGGACGGTTCAGTTGCCTGAAAACAGCTGGGAAGAATCTGTCCCTGAATCTGGAGGTGTGCGTTTTCAAACACCTGTATTGAGTATTCAGTACTCTGGTAAGGAATTTTTAAAAATCTGTGTTTATTTAATGTTTCATTTAATTTAAATGTTAATTAATTTTAATTAATTCTAATGTAGTCTTAATTAATTTTATTTTTTTCAGTAATTTTCGTTCAAATATTTAAAGCAATTATAACTGTTTTTAAATGCCTTCGCTTTGACAGAAGATGAAGCTTTGGCCTAGTTTTGCCAGATGTCAGATGCTGTCTGGATATTTTTGGCAGTGAGGCCCCACTGGTTTTCCGCTTGAGGCCTAGTCACTACCGAAGCCTCACTCATTGCCTTTCTCCCAGATGATCAACACAATCACTGCTCCTCATCCACATCATATCAACATATGATAAGCGTTTGACGGCACTGGGCCTCTACTCGCTGGAGTTTGGAAGGATGAGAGGGAGATCTTCGTTGAAACTTACAGAATAGTGAAAGGCCTGGATAGAGTGGATGTGGAGCGGTTGTTTCCACTAGTGGGAGAGTCTAGGTCTGGAGGTCACAGCCTCAGAATTAATGGACGTTCTTACAGGAAGGAGATGAGGAGAAATTTCTTTAGTCAGAGGGTGGTGAATCAGTGGAATTCTTTGCCACAGAAGGCTCTGGAGGCCGAGTCAATGGTATTTTTAAGGCAGAGACAGATACATTCTAATGACTTCATGACACCAGTTAAATATTATCAGAAAGGGATCTGGTTTGATGAGCCGGGTCTTTAGGTCATAAGTTCTAGGAGCAGAATTAAGCCATTTGGCCCATCAAATCTACTCCGCCATTCATTCATGTGTAAGAAGGAACAGCAGATGCTGGTTTAAACTAAGGATTGACACAAAAAGCTGGAGTAACTCAGCGGAACAGACAGCATCTCTGGAGAGAAGGAAAGGGTGACGTTTCGGGTCTGAAGAAGGGTCTCGACCTGAAACGTCACCCATTCTTTCTCTCCAGAGATCCAGAAGGGTCTTGACCCGAAACGTCACATTCCTTCTCTCCAGAGATGCTGTCTATCCCGCTGAGTGACTTCAGCTGTTTGTGTCTATATCCGCCATTCAATCATGGCTGATCTATCTTTCCCTCCCAACCCCATTCTTCTGCCTTTTCCACATAACCTCTGACACCCGTAGTATTCAAGAATGTGTCAATGTCTGCCTTAAGAATATCCATTGGCCTCCACAGCCTTCCGTGGCAAAGAATTCCACAGATTCACCACCCTCTGACTTAAGAAGTTCCTCCTCATCTCCTTCCGAAAGGAACGTCCTTTAATTCTGAGGCTGTGACCTCTAATCCTAGACTCTCCCACTCGTGGAAACATCCTCTCATACGTTAACCCACTCATTCCTGGGATCATTCTTGTAAACCTCCTCTGGACCCTCTCCAATGCCAGCACTTCCTTCCTCAGATAGGTTGCCCAAAACTGCTTACAATACTCCAAATGTGGTCTGTCCAGTACCTTATATGGCTCCAGCATTACGTGCCTGTTTTGAGTTTGCGTTTAGTTTAGTTAATTGTCACATTGGTACGGTGAAAAGCTTTTGTTGCCTGCTAACCAGTCAGCGGAAAGACAATACGTGATTACCATCGAGCCATCCACAGTGTGCAGGGACATGTTGGGAATAATGGGAATATTTTTTTGTGCATGATAAATTCAGTAAATTCCGATCAAATATAGTCCGAGGGTCTCCAATGAGGTAGATAGTAGTTCAGGACTGCTCTCTTGTTATTCTAGTCCACCCAAAATAAATGCATTAAGTGCCTGTCCCACTTAGCTTGTTCTCTCCTGACGTAGGTGCTGTCGTAGGTTGTCGCCAGGCGACATAGGTTGTCGCCGGGTGCTGACTGGTGAATACCATTTTTTTTTTTTTTTTTTTTTTTAATCAAAAAAAATTATTCAATTATAAAAAATAATATTTACACTACAATAAAACAAGCCAGAACCCACCACCATAATACAATACAAACATGTAATAAACTACTATACAACTATGATACAATCCTTATTGAGGATACATTCAACACCCTGCGGAGCCCAGCGGTCCCGGAACTCCCTCAGGGTGCCCGCAGACAGGGCGTATTCCCTTTCTAATCCCACCCGGGCACGGACGTAACCCTGGAAAAGGGGCATGGTGAATACCATTGGCGACTACCTACGTCAACCTACGTCAATCGGCGACAGGTACCGGCGACTAAATTGTCTTCAGTTGTCGCCGACAGGGTCGTAGTTTGTCGTGGGCGGACGTAGGTTGACTTCGCTTGTCGTAGGTTGTCGCCTGTGTGGTCGTAGGTGGACGTCCTAATGGGTCGCCGGTTGTCGGTAGCTTGCCGTAGCTTGACTTCGACTAGGTGGTAGGTTGTTGTAGACATTGTCGTAGGGGGGGGGGGGGAGGGGTCCAGTCGCCGTTTTTTCGGCGACCTCCTACGACTATGACAGTCGCCGGCAGTCGCCCAAAAAAATCGCCTAAGTGGGACAGGCCTTTAAGTCAGTAAGTGCCAGTAGTGCATACTTAATGTTTTATTTAAGGGTTTTATTCCAGAGGGCGGCACGGTGGCGCAGCGGTAGAGTTGCTGCCTTCCAGCGCCAGAGACACACGGATTCGATCCTGACTACGGGTGCTGTTTGTATGGAGTTTGTACGTTCTCCCCGTGACCACACAGGTTTTTTTCGGGTGCTCCAGTTTCCTCCCACACTCCAAAGACGTACAGGTCTGTAAGTTAATTGGCTTGGTATAATTGAAAAATTGTCCCTGGCGCATGAAGGATAGTGTTAATGTGCGGGGATCGCTGGTCGGCACGGACTCAGTGGGCCGAAGGGCCTGTTTCCGCGCGGTATCTCCAAACCAAACCAAACTCATCTAAACTATGCATTGTCGGAAGGAACTGCAGATGCTGGTTTAAACTGAAGATAGACACAAAATGCTGGAGCAACTCAGCGGGTCAGGTAGCATCTCTGGAGAGAAGGAATGGGTGACATTTTGAGTCGAGACCCTTCCTCAGACCGGTTAGGGATAAGGGAAACGAGAGATATAGACGAGGTTGTGGAGAGATAAAGAACAGTGAATGAAAGTTATGCAAAAAGGTAACAATGATAAAGGAAAGAGCCAATGTTAACTATCTGAAGAAAGGTCTCGTCTCAAAACGTCACCCATCCCTTCGCTCCATAGATACCACCTGCCCCACTGAGTTACTCCACCTTTTTGTGTCTATCTTCGGTTTAAACTAGCATCTATTAAGGGAGTGCAGCGTAGGTTTACAAGGTTAATTCCCGGGATGGCGGGACTGTCACAGCTGAGAGAATGGAGCGGCTGGGTTTGTATTGGATCTTATTGAAACATATAAGATTATTAAACATGTTCCCGGGGGAGTCCAGAACCAGGGGCCACAGTTTAAGAGTAAGGGGTAAGCTGTTTAGAACGGAGACGAGGAAACACTTTTTCTCACAAAGAGTTGTGAGTCTGTGGAATTCTCTGCCTCAGAGGGCAGTGGAGGCAGGTTCTCTGGATACCTTCAAGAGAGAGCTAGATAGAGCTCTTAAAGATAGCAGAGTCAGGGGATATGGGGAGAAGGCAGGAACGGGGTACTGATTGTGGATGATCAGTCATGATCACATTGAATGGCGGTGCTGGCTCGAAGGGCCGAATGGCCTGCTCCTGCACCTATTGTCTATTGTCTATCTGCAGTTCCTTCCTGCGCACAGTTAGCTGTTTGTTGCTTGCCAATGTTGCCGTGCTCCCTCAAACCTGCTTTGAAATGCCAGTTTCGATTATGCTCGAGTCCCGAATTGGGATTTGACTTGGTGATCGTCTGACTGAGGCTGGCATGTCATCACAGAACCAAACTCACACTTTCATGGACTCAGCCGGGACACTAACAAGCGACACCGTGGCCAAACGAAAAGGAATGAGGAGAGATTAGAGCGGCTTGGGCTTTGCAGTATGAAAAGATGCAATTAAGAAGGACCTTCACATGAGTGTGTAAAATATTAAATAGAATAGATGAAATACAGATTATTATCCTTAATTAAGCCAGAAATGCAAAACTGGAGGACACACTTGAAAATAAGCTGGAAGTAAAATTTAAAATAGCAGCTTCCTTGCGTTCACAGAAGGATAAGTATATGAATTAATTTTACAGGCAGCATCAGTCATAGAAATCTTGGAGTCGTTCAAGTGGAGGCAGCATGCTTTGTATCCATAGAACGGTACAGCATGGGAACTGGCCCTTCATGCCGAACAAAGCCATTTTGGGCCCCCTGTCCTAGGGAGGATGTGCTGGCTCTGGAGAGGGTCCAGAGGAGGTTTACAAGAATGATCCCAGGAATGAGTGACTGGTTAACATGTGATGAGCGTTTGTCGGCACTGGGCCTGTACTCGCTGGAGTTTAGAAGAATGAGGGGGGAACCTCATTGAGACGTACAGAATAGTGAAAGGCCTGGATAGAGTGGATGTGGAGAGGATGTTTCCACTGGTGGGAGAGTCTAGGACTAGAGGTCATCGCCTCAGAATTAAAGAACGTTCCTTTAGGAGGAATTTCTTTAGTCAAGAAGGTGGTGAATCTGTGGAATTCTTTGCCACAGAAGGCCGTGGAAGCCAAGTCAGTGGATATTCTTAAGGCAGAGATAGATAGATTCTTGATTAGTACGGGTGTCAGAGGTTATGGGGAGAAGGCAGGAGAATGGGGTTAGGAGGGAGAGATAGATCAGACACGATTGAAGACTTGATGGGCCGAATGGCCTAATTCTACTCCTATTCCTTATGACCTGGTGATGCCAGGTTAAACTAATCTCCTCGGCCTGCACAAGAATTGCTGCCTTACAGCGCAAGAGACCCAGGTTCCATCCTGACTACAATATTTTTACCAAAGCCAACTAACCTCCAAACCTGCACATCTTTGGAGTGTGTGGGGGGAAACTGGAGCACCCGGAGAAAACCCACGTGGTCAAAGGGGAGAACGTACAAGCTTTGCACAGACAGCACCCGTAGTCAGGATTGAACCTGGGTCTCTGGTAGAGTTGCTGACCTTACAGCGCCGGAGGCCCGGGTTCGATCCCGACTACGGGTTTGTACACTCCGTAAGGAGTTTGCACATTCTCCCCATGGCGGCGTGGATTTTGTCCGAGATCTTCAGTTTCCTCCCACACTACTGAGACGTACAGGTTTGTAGGTAAATTGGCTTGGTAAATGTAAAAAGTGTCCTTAGTGTGTATAGGAAAGTGTTAATGTGCAGGGATCACTGGTCGGCGCGGACCCGGTGGGCCGAAGGGCCTGTTTCCGCGCTGTATCTCTAAACTACACTAAACTAATGTATTCCTTTATCAGTTGCAGTATTGTAGTGGTTTATTTTTGTTTAGTGTAGTTTAGTTTATTGTCACATGTACCGAGGTACAGTGAAAAGCTTTTTTGTAGTGTGCGATCCAGTCATGGAAAGACAATACATGATTATCATCGGTTTCTTCCCAGCTGTTATCAGGCAACTGAACCATCCTATCGCTACCAGAGACCAGTGCTGAACCACTACCTACCGCTTTGGTGACCCTCGGACTATCTTTGATCGGACTTTGCTGGCTTTAGACAATAGATGATAGACAATAGGTGCAGGAGTAGGCCATTCGGCCCTTCGAGCCAGCACCGCCATTCACTGTGATCATGGCTGGTCATCCCCAATCAGTACCCCGTTCCTGCCTTCTCCCCATATCCCCTGACTCCGCTATCTTTAAGAGCTCTATCTAACTCTCTCTTAAAAGCATCCAGAGAACCTGCCTCCACCGCCCTCTGAGGCAGAGAATTCCACAGACTCACAACTCTCTGTGTGAAAACGTTTTTCCTCATCTGCATCCTAAATGGCTTACCCCTTATTCTTAAACTGTGGTCCCTGGTTCTGGACTCCCCCAACATCGGGAACATGTTCCTGTGTGTCCAAACCCTTAATAATCTTATATGTTTCAATAAGATATCCTCTCATCCTTCCAAATTCCAGTGTACTACCTTGCACTAAACGTTATTCCCTTATCATGGATCTGTACAGCGTAAATGGCTCGATTGTAATCAAGTCTTTCCGCTGACTGGTTAGCACGTGACAAAAAGCGTTTCACTGTACCTCGGTTCAAGTGACAATAAACTGAACTCAAACTGAAACTGAGTGTTAGGATTTAATTGGAAAATAATTGCATAGGATGTAAGAAAAGGTCATGATCTAAATGTGCTGTTTGTTGCAGGTGATGATTGGTACCTTTGCCATCTGACGATAAAGTTGTTGAGGGAATGTTTTCCCGTGTGGACAATGCAGCTGTTCCCGTATTTAACAGTCGTAGCTCCGGATGCTACGAAGGGTACCCCGGTTTTCCAGCTATCCGCCTGGGATGACTCCGATCACTCTGCCGATGGAATGGAATACTTTCTAACGGAAGGTAAGCAAGAAAGTCGGCCAATCGCATTAAAAATATCCACTGACTTGGCCTGCACAGCCATCTGCTCCGCCATTCAATCATGGTTTTCTATTTCTCCCTCCTAACCCCATTCTCCTGCCTTCTCCCCATAACCCCTGACACCCGTACTAATCACGAATCTATCTAGCTCTGCCTTAAAAATATCCACTAACCTGGCCTCCACAACCCTCTGTGGCAAAGAACAACAGATTCACCACCCTCTGACTTAAAAAATTCCACCTCATCTCCTTCCTAAAGGAACGTCCTTTATTTCTGAGGGTGTGTACTCTAGTCCTAGACTCTCCCACTGGTGGAAACATCCTCTCCACATCCACTCTATGCAAGCCTTTCACTATTCGGTAAGTTTCAATGAGGTCCCCCCCTCATTCTTCTAAACTCCAGCGTGTACAGGCCCAGTGCCGTCTAACGCTCATCATACATTAACCCACTCATCCCTGGGATCATTCTCGTAAACCTCCCTCTGGTCCCTCTGCAAGTGGGAATGTTTTGTTGGTATATGTTGATATATATCAGGGCGGCACAGCGACACAGCTGATAGAGCTGCTGCCTTACAAAGTTTCAATCCTGACCACCGTGCTGTCTGCGCGGAGTTTGCACGTTCTCCCTGTGAGCACATGTATTTCCTCAGGGTGCTCGGATTTCATCCCATATCCCAAAGGCACGCCGGTTTGTGGATTAATTGTCATGGTCATAGAGTCATAGAGTGACACAGCGTGGAAACAGGCCCTTCGGCCCAACCTGCCCACACCGGTCAACATGTCCCACCTGCCTGGTCCAAGTCCATGGCATTCAAGTCAGGCTATCATGATATGTATAAGAAATCCACTTATGACATTTGCAAAGCCACCCAAGAGAAAATTCTGAACCAAGTTAGAGTCCCAGCATGCCACAGGGGCACCAGTCGAATGTGGAAAGGCTTGCATGTCATAATAGGCCTCAGAGTCCTCTGTAAATTGTGTAGGCCTCACCCAACTTTAGTTTAGAGATACAGCGCGGAAACAGGCCCTTCAGCCCACCAGGTCCACGCCGACTAGCGATCCCCGCACACTAACACTATCCTACACACACCAGGGACAATGTTTACATTTTTTACAATTTTTACATTTACCAAGCCAATTAATCTACAAACCTGTATGTCTTTGGAGTGTGGGAGGAAACCAAAGATTTTTGGGAGAAAACCCACGCAGGTCACGTGGAGAGCGTACAAACTCCGTACAGACAGCACCCGTAGTCGGGATTGAACTCGGGTCTCCGGCGCTGCATTCGCTGTAAGGCAGCAACTCTACCGCTGCGCCACCGTGACTGCCCTCCAGTGAGGAGGTTGGTTTGCTTCGGGTGCTCCGGTTTCACCCCACATCCCAAAGACCTGCAGGTTTTCAGGTTAATTCATGTTCTTAGGTTAAAGGAGCGGAATTAAAGCCATTCAACCCATCAAGTCCACTCCGCCATTCAATCATGGCTGATCTATCTCTCCCCCCCCCTAACCCTATTCTCCTGCCTTCTCCCCATAACCTCTGACACCCGTACTAATCAAGAATCCATTTCCGCCTTAAAAAAAACCCCAAAGGCGGCCTCCACAGCCTTCTGTAGCAATGAATTCCACAGATTCACCACCCTCTGACTAAAGAAATTCCTCCTCATCTTCCTAAAGGAACGTCCTTGAATTCTGAGGCTATGTCCTCCGGTTCTAGACTCTCCCACTAGTGGAAACATCCTCTCCGCACCCACTCTATCCAAGCCTTTCACTATTCTGAATGTTTCAATGAGGTCTTCCCCTCATCCTTCTAAACTCCAGCGAGTGCAGGCCCAGTGCCGTCAAACACTCATCATATGTTAAGGCAATAATTGCCCCTCTGTACGTTGCCCCTAGTGTGCTAAAGTGGGATAGCATAGAACTTAGAGTGAATAATTGATCGGTGGTCGGCGTGGGCTCGGTGGGACGAAGGGCCCGTTTCCATGTTGCATGTCCAAACCAAACTAAACAAGACTGTGGGATATTGGACAAAGATGCTGTATCTTTCAATCAATTCACGCAATCAATTTTATATTTCCCAAACACTATTATATCTTCATAAAAATAAGAGTTGAGTATCGGAGCAAAGAGGTCCTTCTGCAGTTGTACAGGGCCCTAGTGAGACCAAACCTGAAGTATTGTGTGCGGTTTTAGTCTTCAAATTTGAGGAAGGGCATTCTTGCTATTGAGGGAGTGCAGCGTAGGTTCACCAGGTTAATTCCCGGGCATGGCGGGACTGTCATATGCTGAGAGAATGGAGCAGCTGGGCTTGTACACTCTGGAGTTTAGAAGGATGAGAGGGATCTTATTGAAATATGTAAGATTATTAAGGGATTGGACACGCTAGAGGCAGGAAACATGTTCCCGATGTTGGGGGAGTCCAGAACCAGGGGCCACAGTTTAAGAATATGGAGTAAGCCATTTAGAACGGAGATGAGTAATAGCTTTTTTTACCCAGAGAGTTGTGAGTGTGGAATTCTCTGCCTCAGAGGGCGGTGGAGGCCGGTTCTCTGGATGCTTTCAAGAGAGAGTTAGATAGGGCTCTTGAAGATAGCAGAGTCAGGGGATAGAAGTTGGGATGTAATGTTAAAATTGTACAAGGCATTGGTGAGGCCAATTCTGGAGTATGGTGTACAATTTTGGTCGCCTAATTATAGGAAGGATGTCAACAAAATAGAGAGAGTACAGAGGAGATTTACTAGAATGTTGCCTGGGTTTCAGCAACTAAGTTACAGAGAAAGGTTGAACAAGTTAGGGCTTTATTCTTTGGAGCGCAGAAGGTTAAGGGGGGACTTGATAGAGGTTTTTAAAATGATGAGAGGGATAGACAGAGTTGACGTGGAAAAGCTTTTCCCACTGAGAGTAGGGAAGATTCAAACAAGGGGACATGACTTGAGAATTAAGGGACTGAAGTTTAGGGGTAACATGAGGGGGAACTTCTTTACTCAGAGAGTGGTAGCTGTGTGGAATGAGCTTCCAGTGAAGGTGGTGGAGGCAGGTTCGTTTTTATCATTTAAAAATAAATTGGATAGTTATATGGATGGGAAAGGAATGGAGGGTTATGGTCTGAGCGCAGGTATATGGGACTAGGGGAGATTATGTGTTCGGCACGGACTAGAGGGGTCGAGATGGCCTGTTTCCGTGCTGTAATTGTTATATGGTTATATGGTTATAAGGGGAGAAGGCAGGAACTGGGTACTGATTGTGGATGATCAGCCATGATCACAGTGAATGGAGGTGCTGGCTCGAAAGGCCGAATGGCCTACTCCTGCTCCAATTGTCTATTGTCTATTGTCTATCACTCACGGGTAGATATCCATGTACCTCAGCCCATACCTTTCCTCATCCATCCACCGGTGTCAAGGACAGAAGTTGTTCGGCTGTCTTTCCCCTCACCTCATTCTACCATAAGGTTCTCCTTTCGCCATTTTTCTTTAGACTCCAGCGTGGAAACAGGCCCTTCATCCCCAGCGAGCCCACTTCGACCAGCGATCACCCTGTACACTCGCACGATCCCACACACTAGCGACAATTTATTATTTTACAGAAGCCAATTAACCTTCAAACCTGTACGTCTTTGAAGTGTGGGAGGAAACCAGAGCACCCGGATTGAGCCCACGCAGGTCACGGGGAGAACGTGCAAACTCCTTCGTAGTCTGGATCGAACCCGGGTCTCTGGCGCTGTAAGGCAGCAGCTCTACCGCTGCGCCACCGTGCTGCCCACAAACTCCCTGCTTTCTTGTTATGGTCAACCCCTCTACCAACACCCCTGCACCTGATATGAAGGTACCCTCGCCCTTGGGGTGGGGTTAGATGCTCACTTGCTTTCTCCAAGTTGTCAGTTATTATATTACCATTAATGTTTTACTTTTTTTCTTTTTTGTCCCCTACCTTGTGTGAACCTGACCAGCACTTAGAGTCATAGAGTGATACAGCGTGGAAACAGGCCCCTCAGCACAACTTGCCCACGCCGGCCAACATGTCCCATCTGCACATGTTCGGTCCATATCCCTCCAAACCTGTCCTATCCATGTACCTGTCTAACTGTCAGTGAAATGTTAGGATAGTCCCAGCCTCAACTACCTCCTCTGGCAGCTCGTTCCATACACCCACCACCCTTTGCGTGAAAAAGTTACCCCTCAGGTTCCTATTAAGTCTTTCCCCCTTCACCTTAAACCTATGTCCTCTGGTCCTCGATTCATCTCTCTGGGCAATAGACTATGCGATCTATCCCTCTCATGATTTTATACACCTCTATAAGATCACCCCTCATCCTCCTGCGCTCCAAGGAATAGAGACCCAGCCTACTCAACCTCTCCCTATAGCACACCCTCTAGTCCTGGCAACATCCTGGTAAATCTTCTCTGTACCCTTTCCAGTTTGACAACATCTTTGCTGTCACATGGTGCCCACTTTGCTGTCAAGATTCAAGAGAGTTTATTGTCATGTGTCCCAGATAGGACAATTAAATTCTTGCTTTGCTTCAGCTATTCCTGGACGTTGCAGATTTCAGGCTCCTGTACCTTCTACCTGAAGGCAGCGGGGAGATGAGTGAATGGCCAGGATGGTGTGGGTCCTTGATGATGCTGCCAGCCTTTTTGAGGCAGCGACTGCAATAGATCCCCTCGATGGTAGGGAGGTCAGAGCCGATGATGGACTGGGCGGGCACTGTTGACAACTTTTTGCAGTCTTTTCCGCTCCTGGGCGCTCAAGTTGCCGAACCAAGCCACGATGCAACCGGTCAGCATGCTCTCTACTGTGCACCTGTAGAAGTCTACTTGAGAACTCAGGCATTAATATCAACGGGCAAGTAAAATATTGCACGCTGAGAAATGAGACCAGACTTGTCACCCAATGTGAACACACAGATCATTTCCAGGGGCCATGGTATATCAGTGAGGAACCAATACAGAACATCAGGAAAATGGTGTTAGTCGTGTTTTGTTGTCACTGGACAACATCATTGACATGATGGCGGCTTAAATAGAACAACACAGCACAGGATCAGGCCCTTCGGCCCACTATGTCTGTGCTGTACAAGATGCCAAGTTAAACTATTTTGGTTTCCTCCCACACTCCAAAGACGTGCAGGTTTGCAGGTTAATTGGCTTCAGTAAAATTGTCAAATTGTCCCTAGTGTGCGGGGATCGCTGGTCGGCGTGGATTGGGCGGGCCGAAGGACCTGTTTCCGAGTCGTATCTCTAAACTAAACATAGAACGGGTGCAAACGGGGAATCGCAGGTCGGCGCGGACTCGGCGGGCCGAAGGGCCTGTTTCCACGCTGTAGCCCTCAACTAAACTACACTCAACTAACACGTTTAGTGGATCAGTGGACACACGTCAGTGGATATTTTTAAGGCAGAGATCGATAGATTCTTGATTTGTACGGGTGTCGGAGGGTATGGGGAGAAGGCAGGTGAATGGGGTTAGGAGGGAGAGATGGATCAGACACGATTGAATGGCGGAGTTGACTTGATGGGCCGAATGGCCTAATTCTACTCCTATTCCTTAGGACCGTATTAATATTTCAACTGTGAGAATTTCTAAAACATTTACTTTTTAAACATTTACAGCGTAGTTTTGATAAATCAAAACAAAATAACGTTCCAACCTTTGAACTGGTTTATAGGGGTCATGCTAACTAGGTAATGACTTTGAGGTATTGCAAAATCAGAAGAACAACAATATTTCTGATCATTTTCATGGATAACTTTATATTGCTAATAGTTGGCCCCCCTCGGTCATGACTGACCATGGGTAATACATCCTAGTTTGCAGGTGATGTGTGGTCGGATGCAAGCCTGGGCGATGTCATATGGAGGACAGGCTGTTGCCCATGCAGCACGTCCCCCCTCTCCACGTCGCTGATCGATCCAAAGGAACAGCAGGGTCGTTACAGTTTGGCACCAGCGCCGTCGCAGGAGCTGCCAGAGCGGCAACGGTGAACTGCCGTAGGGGATCCAACTCCGGATTTTCTTGAGGTTTACTCCAGGAGCCTTTTCCATGACTGGATATGGCCACAAGGCAATGGAGGTTTTAAATCAGAATTTTCCCTCTCCTAGATGGACTGCCTTCCCAGGCTGACGAGCCCCATCTGCCCGAGACTGGCGGGGGCGGGAGCGTCTACCTTCCCGTGCAGGTCTACAGCACCTGCCCACTGCCCACATTGCTAATAAGACTCTGGTAATACGGTGTCGCGATGATACCACTGAGGCATCCTTAAGATGGGTAAATGGTGGTGTATCGAGGGTTTTCCAGGCTAATGTTCGCAGAAAAGACGTGGGCTGTGTGGAAATGTAACATGATAAACATCTTCACGTGAACCAGTTGATTATTGTGAGCGGGTCAGGGACAAAATGATTGGGATCATTATTATTTTACAAAAAAAAATCTAATATCCACATGACGTTTGTATGAGGTTTTCAATAAATAATGTTCTTTATATATGCAATATCACTAACCCATGCAGAAATAATATTATTCAAAAGATGGAGATCCTTCTCGAACTACTGATCGTACTAATATCCCAAATTATCTTATGCAAGGTTTTTAGATGATGTCGAAGCTGATCCCATGTTTTTACTCCTGAGGCTTGGATAGGGTGGATGCAGAGAGCATGTTTCCACTAGTGGGAGAGTCTAGTACCAGAGGTCACAGCCTCAGAATTAAAGGACGATCCTTTCGGACGGAGATGAGGAGGGATTCCTTTAGTCAGAGGGTGGTGAATCTGTGGAATTCATTGCCACAGGAGGCTGTGGAGACCAAGTCAATGAATATTTTTAAGGCAGAGATAGCTAGATTCTTGATCAGAGGTTATGGGGAGAAGGCAGGAGAATGGGGTTGAGAGGGAAAGATTGAATGGTGGAACAGACTTGATGGGCTGAATGGTCTAATTCTGCCCCCAGAACTTATGAGCTTGATAATGCAGAGAGAAATATTTCTTAATTTACAGTTTCACGCTTCAAACATGGAAAAAGATTTTCAAGAATAATTTTCCAAGAATTTGCATAAAATGTATTAAAATGTTTGAAACAGAAAAGTTAAAGTCAATGTGCATAAATGTTTATAAAACATTTTTTAAATCTGGACATTATGATCAGCCATGATTGAATGGCGGGGTAGACCTGATGGGCCAAATGGCATAATTCTGCTCCTATCACTAATGACCTTCTGAAGATACAGAATGGGCCAAACGTCGAAGGCTGAGGTGACCTCGCATACAAGTATATAAAATAGTGAGAGACACAGATACGGTAGACAGGCAGAACCTTTTTCCCAGAGTAGAAATATCCAACTTTTGATGGCATAGCTATAAGGTGAGAGGGGGAAAGTTTAATGGAGTACAGGGCGTTTTTTATGGGTGGTGGGGGCCTGAAACGCATTGCCAGGGGAGGTGATGGAGGCAGATATGATAGTGACGTTTAGATAGGCAGGGAAAAGAGGTATATGCATCACTTACAGGCAGATTTAGTCTGAAAAAGGGTTTCGACCCGAAATGTCACCCATTCCTTCTCTCCAGAGATGCTGCCTGTCCCGCTGAGTTACTCCAGCATGTTGTGTCTATCTTTGGTTTAAATCAGCACCTGCAGTTCCTTCCTACAAATTTAGTTTCGTTTAGAGATAGAGAGCGGAAACAGGCCCTTCGGCCCACCGGGTCCACACCGACCAGCGATCCCAACACATGGACACTATTCTACAGCGGGGACAATTTTTTTACATTTATACCAAGCCAATGAACCTGCACGCCTTTGTGGCGTGGGAGGAAAACAATTCTCGGAGAAAACCCACGCAAGTCACGGGGAGAAGGTACAGAAAAGCACGGAGAGCGGGGATCGAACCCGAGTCCGTAAGCGCTGTAAGGCGGCAACTCTACCGCTGCGCCACCGTGCCGCCCCTGAGATGAGATGAGGTGATTTTCGTCTTTGAATGGGCCAATTGTGGGCAAGTGGAATCAGCTCGTGTGTGTCGGCGCGGATGAGTTCAAGTCAAGTTTAGTCAAGTCAAGTCAGATTTATTCGTCACGTGCACAATGAAGTGCAGTGAAATGAATTTGCCAGCAGCGGTACAATAAAAAAGAACACACAATACACAATAAAAATTTAACACAAACATCCACCACATCATTCATCACTGTGGTGGAAGGCACAAAGTTTAGTCAGTCCTCCTCCATTTTCCCCCATGGTCGGGACCACAACCCTCCGCAGTCGCCGCTTCGGGCGAAGGGTTGGGCCGAAGGGCCTGTTTCCTCCGCGCTGCGGTGCGGAAATGTAATCGGAATAACTCAATGGCCACAGGCTCGGGCTCGCGTTGTGTTCTCTCTTCATGTGACTAACCTGTCGTGACTTCTACCTGCAGGGGGAGAGGAGAGGTTTGAAGTTGACAGAAGCTCCGGCATCATCAGGACCACTGGCTTGCCGCTGGTGAGGAACAACGAGTATGTGTTGACGGTGCTGGCCGTCGATAAGTGCGGAAACAAAGGAAAACCCGCCTCCGTTTTCATCCTGGTGGGCTCCAGGCCCCCGCAGTTCACCAACGTCTCCTACAGCCTGTTTGTTTCTGAAAACACCCCAGCGGGACTGCCGTGAGTAGTGACTGACGGAGCCTAATTGTGTAAGGCACCGCCAACTTCGATAGCCAACCGCTCCCCAGACAAGTCACGGATGTTGGCCACAAATGTCAAATGTCACCTTGCATCCGCGGAAACGATATTCCAGGAAAGCACAGCTTAGACACAAAGTGCCGGAGTAACTCAGCGGGTCAGGCATCATCTCTGGAGAAAAAGGATGGGCGATGTTTCAGGACGTGACCCTTCTTCAGACTGGAGAAGGGTCCCGACCTCAATCATCACCTTCTCCCTCTTCTCCAGAGATGCTGCCTGACCTACTGTTACTCCAGAAGTGCCTATCTTTGGTATCAACCAGCATCGATACAAAACACAGGTTAGGTTAGTTTAGTTTAGTTTACTTTACTGTGCTTTAGTCCAGTTTAGGTTAGAGATGCAGTATGGAAACAGGCCCTTCAGCCCACCGAGTCCGGACCAACCCGTACATCAGTTCTATCCTACGCACTAGAAGCAATTTACAGAGGCTAACCAACCTATTTACCTGTACGTCTCTGGAGTGTGGGAGCAAACCGGGGCACCCGGAGTAAACCCACGCGGTCACAGGGAGAACATGCAAACTCCATACAGACAGCACCCGTAGTCAGGATCGAACCCGGGTCCCTGGCGCTGTGAGGCAGCAACTCTACCGCTGCGCTGTGCTACTGTGCTGCTTTTTTAAGTGCTGGTAAAAGAATTTAAACCTCAATTCTAAGTGAAATTGTAATTCATTTGGAATTTTAAACCATTCTTAATTCCCTTTTTGAATGCTTTAATTTTTCGCATTGACACAAACGTCGGTGAATTGGCCTCTGTCGCCAGAGACCCGGGTCCGATCCTGACCTCCGGCTCCGTCTGTGTGGAGTTTGCACGTTCGCCCTGTGACCAGATGGGTTTCCTCCGGGTGCTCTGGCCTCCTCCCACATCCCAAAGACGGGCGGGTTTGTAGGTTAATTGGAATCTGTGAATTTCCCCAGGCTGGTGTGTAGCAAGCGGATATGAAAGTGCGATAACATGAAACTAGTGCGTACGGGTGATCGATGGTCGGCGTGGACTCGGTGGGCCGAAGGGCCTGTTTCCATGCTGTATTGTTCAATCATTCAATTCAAATCATAGACACTCTTCACACCAGGCCACGTGAAAGAAAAACCGTGTGTCTCAATGATAAGTTGAAGAAAGAACTGCAGATGCTGGAAAAATCGAAGGTGGACAAAAATGCTGGAGTAACTCAGCGGGTGAGGCAGCATCTATGGAGCGAAGGAATAGGAGAGGTCATGATAAGGTATTTATTATAAAGTATTGAGGTGGATTTACTTTTAAGCATTGGGCAGTTTTACGCAGTCATTTACACCGTCGGTAGGTGATGGAAGAATATTGAAGAGAAAAGAACTGTATTTAGTTATGCATATTATTAAAATGTTCATTGAGGTATAAGTGTATAAAGCAGGAATTCTAAATGAGCGGTAGATAAAAGTTCTGGGGGAACTCAGCGGGTGCGGCAGCATCTATGGAACGAAGGAAATAGGCAACGTTTCGGGCCGAAACCCCTCAGGGGTTTCGGCCCGAAACGTTGCCTATTTCCTTCGCTTCATAGATGCTGCCTCACCCGCTGAGTTTCTCCAGCACTTTTATTTGCCTTCGATTTTCCAGCATTTTCCAGCATCTGCAGTTCCTTCTTAAACAATACTAAAATACAATACAAATACTAAAAAAAAGTAAAACTTTTAAATTAAATTGTGTTTTCACATCACGCCTTTATATACAACACATGACCTTATGAAAAGATGGGCACAAAATGCTGGGCTAACTCAGCGGAACAAGCAGCATCTCTGGAGAGGAGAAATGGGTGATGTTTCGGGTCAAGTCCCGGTCTGAAGAAGGGTCTCGACCTGAAACGTCACCCATTCCTTCTCTTTATAATTTTGTTCCCAATGTGGGGCGCTTCCAGAACCAGGGGCCACTAGGCTTGTATTCACTGGAGTTTAGAAGGATGAGCGGGTATCTTATAGAAACATATAAAATTATAAAAGGACTGGACAAGCTAGATGCAGGAAAAATGTTCCCAATGTTGGGGCGAGTCCAGAACCAGGGGCCACAGTCTTAGAATAAAGGGGAGGTCATTTAAGACTGAGGTGAGAAAAAACTGTTTAACCCAGAGAGTTGTGAATTTATGGAATTCCCTGCCACAGAGGGCAGTGGAGGCCAAGTCACTGGATGGATTTAAGAGAGAGTTAGATAGAGCTCTAGGGGGCTAGTGGAGTCAAGGGATATGGGGAGAAGGCAGGCATGGGTTAGATTCGGAACGATCAGCCATGATCACAATGAATGGCGGTGCTGGCTCGAAGGGCCGAATGGCCTCCTCCTGCACCTATTTTCTATGTTTCTATGTTTCCAGAGATGCTGCCTGACCCTCTGAGTTACTCCAGCATGTTGTGCTTCTCACTTTATCCTGGATCTGTACACTGAGTACAGCTTGATTGTAATCATGTATTGTCTTATCACTGAATTGATAGCATGCAACACATTTTTCACTACTTTGGGACACGTGATGATCAATAAACTAGGCAGATATTTCAGTTCAGCCATCTAGGAATTCATTTCACCCCTCCTTTTTTCTCATCTGAAACACACCTTACATCCCATCACTACCGTCCATCTCATTGAAGGCTCGTGATCTACCTTGAATCATAATTTGCTGGACTTTATCTTGTTATCCCCTGTATCCTGTATCTGTGCACTGTGGACTACTTGATTACAGTTTAGTTTATTGTCACGTGTACCGAGGTACAGTGAAAAGCTTTTGTTGCGTGCTAACCAGGCCGCACAAAGACAATGCACGTGAAAAATATACATCTTCTAGATGCGCTGGGACGCATCCTGAGTGATGTGACCTGGGGTCATCGGGTGTTTCGGGTCTCACAACATCAGACACCCTGGCCCAGGCGACCCAGCCAGGGTTGATCAGGCCCTGACTTGCGTCCCAGCAGCAACCGTCCACGGATCAGCCATCTTAGTAACTACTCTGCAGAGGTTGGGGAGACTCTAGTGCGTGGAGGGACTGGGCTCTGTGGGGTGAGTCCTGGCCGGGCTCCTCCTGCGTCTCCTCAGGTTCAAGGCCTGTGCGCTGCACCTCTTTCTCCTTCTCCGAGTATTTAATTCTCGCCTGATGGATTTTTAGGCCATGGTGGTTCATTAGGCCTTTCCGTAGCTTTATTGGGTGACTTTCTCATGAAAGACACAGACTGGGGTGCTAACCCAGCCTTTCCCGGGTGCCGTCTTTCCGTGCTGTCAACTGCAGAAGTCACCAAACTATTCTTGGTTGTCACCCAGTCTATTCCTAGGTTCCACTGGCTGAGCCAGACTTCAGTGTGAAAAATAATCGAGCCATTTACAGTGTCCAGATACATGATAAGGGGATAACGTTTAGTGCAAAGTAAAGCCAGCAAAGTCCAATCAAGGATAGTCCAAGGGTCACCAATGAGGTAGATACAAGTTCAGGACTGCTCTCTGCTTGTGGCAGGATGATTCAGTTGCCTGATAACAGCTGGGAAGAAACCAATTGTAATCATGTATAGTCTTTCCACTGACTGGATAGCACGCAACAAAAAAGCTTTTCACTGTACACGTGACTATAAACTAAGCTAAACTAAAGTAATCTAAACTAAACTGAAATAAACAACTCAATGCTACAGCTGATGCAATCACATGAATAAAACATATGAAAGTAGTGTTTAAGTTGTACTGCAAACCTGTGAAATGCAGCTCTGGAATTAAAGGTCTAATAATGGTCGGTTGGCTTTCAATTCCCATCAGATAGAAGTATTTTAATTTTAAGAAGCAAATGAAATTCAATTCTGTGCATTATTAGAGATTCAAGATTCAAGAGAGTTTATTGTCATGTGTCCCTGATAGGACAATGAAATTCTTGCTTTGCTTCAGCACAACAGAACATAGTAGGCATGAATACGGAACAGATCAGTGTGTCCATATACCATTAAATAAATATATACACACATGAATAAATAAACTGCTAAAGTGCAAATAAACAGATAATGGGCTATTAATTGTCCGAGCCGAGTTTAATAGCCTGATTGCTGTGGGGAAGTAGCTATTCCTGAACCTGGTCGTTGCATTCTTCAGGCTCCTGTACCTTCTACCTGAAGGTAGTGGAGAGATGAGTGTGTGGTCAGGATGGTGTGGGTCCTTGATGATGCTGGCAACCTTTTTGAGGCAGCGACTGCGATAGATCCCTTCGATGGAAGGGAGGTCAGAGCCGATGATGGACTGGGCAGCGTTTACTACTTTTCAGGGACAAGATAAACTAACAAAAGCCAAATTAATTAGACCGGGAGTGTGCCTGATACATAATTTGCAAAGGAATAGAGATTTTCCCAAATCTTTGTAAGTACAAGCTTACTCAAGTTTCATAAGGTCATAGGAAGGAACTGCAGATGCTGGTTATAACACTGAAGATAAACACAACTTCCGACCCTTCTCTCCAGAGATGCTGCCTGTCCCGCTGTTACTCCAGCGAGGCTGAGACAGTGGCAGTACTCACGTGAGGGCGATCCGGCTCGGGGCTGGAACGATGCTCCGGGGGCTGGGACGGCAGTTCTGGTGGCGGTGGCCTGAGACCGGGGGTTCGGCCGCGGGCCAGCGGCTGCGTCAGCAGGTCTGGTGAGCGGCAGCTTCGACTACCCCGGGCCGCGGTGTTTGAGCCGCAGGACAGGTTTTAACATCGCCCGGGGGGTATCGCCTCAGCGCAGAAGGAGAAGAGGAGGGAAGAGACTGCAGCCCTAAGACTTTTGCCTCCATCACAGTGAGGAGATGTTGGGTGGACTCACTGTGGTGGATGTTAATATGTGTTTATTGTTGTTTTTTATTGTATTGTATTATATGTATGACTGCTTAAATTTCGTTCAGACTTCGGTCTGGATGACAATAAAAGGCTATTCTTCTTCTATTTTGTGTCGACCTTCGATTGAAACCAGCATCTGCAGTTATTTCCTACACATAAAGGGAAAAACGTTCAGTGCAAGATTAAGTCCAATCAAAGATATTCTGAGGATCTCTAATGAGGTAGATGGTAGCTCAGAAGCTGCTAGTGTGCTGGCTAGTGTACGAGGTGATCGTTGCTCGGCGTGGACTCAGTGGGTCAAAGGGACCTGTTTTCTCCCTGTATCTCTAAAGTCTAGTTTATTATGGTCACGTGTACTGAGGTAGAGTGAACCGCATTTGTTTGCATGCGATCCAATCAAAGAAAAGACTATAGACGATTACAATCAAGCCGCCCACAGAGTTTCGGTGGTGTATAAGAAAATATGTTTCCATGTTCCATGTTGATCAGTACAGGTGTCAGGGGTTATGGGGAGAAGGCAGGAGAATGGGATTAGGAGGGGGAGATAGATGCAGTGGAATCCATTGTCCCTGATGGAGGCAGTGGAATTCTCTGCCACAAACGGCAGTGGAGGCCAATTCATAGAAACATAGAAAATAAGGTGCAGGAGGAGGCCATTCGGCCCTTCGAGCCAGCACCGCCATTTATTGTGATCATGGCTGATCGTCCCCAATCAATAACCCGTGCCTGCCTTCTCCCCATACCCCTTGACTCCACCAGCCCCTAGAGCTCTATCTAACTCTCTTAAATCCATCCAGTGACTTGGCCTCCACTGCCCTCTGTGGCAGAGAATTCCACAAATTCACAACTCTCTGGGTGAAAACGTTTTTTTCTCACCTCAGTCTTAAATGACTTCCCCTTTATTCTAAGACTGTGGCCCCTGGTTCTGGACTTGCCCAACATTGGGAACATTTTTCCTGCATCTAGCTTGTCCATTCACTGGATGTTTTAGAGTTAGATTTAGCTCTTAGGGCTAAAGGAATCAAGGGACGGGGGAAAAAGCAGGAACGGGGTACTGGATTGGGGATGATCAGCCATGATCATATTGAATGGCTCGAAGGACCGAATAGCCTACTCCTGCACCTATTTTTCTATGTTCTATGTTTCTAGATCAGCCATGATTGAATGGCAGAGTAGATCTGACGGGCTGAATGGCCTAATCCGGCTCCGATCACTATATTGTACCCATTTAGTAGCCAGGTGGGAGTCCCCCCCTCCCCCCCGCCACGGGTAGCATGTAATCCCGTGCTACCTGCTCCATGGTCGGATAGCCGGCGACTAAACCGTCTCCCCCACCTGGTTTACCAGGTGAGGAGGGGGCTGCGGACCCCCAGCAGGACCAAAAACAAGACCCGTCAAAGGGCGGATGAGCTTCTAGCGAGCCAACGGCCATCCAAACTTCAGTAGAAGTTGCGATCACTGTCGTACACGGCATCGTAAGGAGTGAAGCAAAACATGACGTCATTCTTCCCCCTCCTTGCTTCTCATAAGAGAAGTTATTAATAGTTAATAAAGGGCCTGTCCCACTTGCCGATTTTTTTCGGCGACTGCCGGCATCATTGACTGACGTATCAGGTCAACGGAAATGTTGCGGCGTGACGCGGTGTTGATGCGGCGTGATGACGTAATGACGCGCGGTGTTTTTGCAAGTGCCGTTACATTTATTTTGTCGCCGCTGGATTTTGAAATGTCCCAAACCTTTTGGTTTTTCTGGAGTCGCCGAAAAAAAAACACCAAGTGGGACCGGCCTTTTAGAAGTTAAAATAATCAATAATTAATAAGTAGTACCTTTTGATCAGCGTTTGTGTTTTTCTTTTGGTAGAATTACAGTTGTGGAAGCCATTTCATTCCAGAGACGATCTCTCTCCTACTCGCTGTTGATAAATCCCAGCAACATCTTCACGATAAACCAACACAATGGCGAGCTGAGTCTGATACACAGCATTGATTATGAAAGTGAGCATCACCTGTACCATCTACTGGTGCGGGCACTGGAAGCCTCTACTGGTCTCACCAGCGTCACTGAGGTACGTGAAGGTGACACCAGCGAGTTAAACAGCCCCGCTACCTTGCGGACACAAGCACGAGTTTCAATGCTCCGTTTCGGTACATAGGACAATTAAACTCTCTTCGCTCTTCAGACTCTGCTTTGGAGACACGGCCCGGAAACAGGCCCTTCGGACCACCGAGTCCGCGCCGACCATCGATCAAGTCGTACACTGGCACCATCCTGCACACTAGGGACATAGAAACATAGAAAATAAATGCAGGAGTAGGCCATTCGGCCCTTCGAGCCAGCACCGCCGTTCAATGTGATCATGGCTGATCATCCAAAATCAGTACCCCGTTCCTGCCTTCTCCCCATATCCCTTGATTCTCTGGATACTTTCAAGAGAGAGCTACATAGGGCTCTTAAAGATAGCAGTCAGGGGACATGGGGTGAAGGCAGGAACGGGGAGTACTGATTGGGGATGATCAGCCATGATCACATTGAACGGCGGTGCTGGCTCGAAGGGCCGAATGGCCTGCTCCTGCACCTATTGTCCATTGTCTATTCATTCCGTTAGCCTACAAACCTGTACGTCTTTGGAGTGTGGGAGGAAACCGGAGCACCCGACGAATGTACCTTGTCTGTACGGAGTTTGTGCGTTCTCCCCATTACCTTTTAGTTTAGTTTCGTTTAGAGATACAACGGGAAACAGGCCCTTTGGCCCACCGAGTCCGCACCGGCCAGCGATCCCCGCACATTAACACAATCTTACACACACTAGAGTCAATTACCTTTATAACAATCCAATTAACCTACAGTACAAACCTGTACGTCTTTGGAGTGTGGGGGGAAACTGAAGATCTCAGAGAAAACCCACGCAGGTCACGTGGAGAACGTACAAACTCTGTACAGTCAGCACCCGTAGTCAGGATCAAACCCGGGTTTCTGGCGCTGTAAGGCAGCAGCTCTACCGCTGCGCCACAGTGCGTGGATTTTCTCTGAGATCTTCGTTTTCCTCCCACACTCCAAAGACGTACAGGTTTGTTAAGGGCCTGTCCCACTTACGTGATATTTTTCGGCGACTTGCCGGCACCCGTCATAGTCGCAGCAGGTCGCCGAAAATTTTCAAAATGTTGATTAGCCGCCCAAAGAGTCGTACCTTTTTCTGGTCGGCGCTGGATTTTCAACATTTTTTCATTTTTCGGCGTCCTGCTGCGACCATGACGGGTGATGGCAAGTCGCCGAAAAAAATCGCGTAAGTGGGAAAGGCCCTTAACTTTGGTAAAATTGTAAATTGTCACTAATGTGTAGGTTAGTGTGAGTGAGTGTACTGGGTGATCTCTGGTTGGCGCGGGCCTGGTCGGCCTAAAGGGCCTGTATCCACGCTGTATCTCTAAAGTCTAAAGACTCTTGACTGTTTACCCAACTGCCACTTTTAAAGCAATTCAATAGACAATAGACAATAGGTGCAGGAGTAGGCCATTCGGCCCTTCGAGCCAGCACCGCCATTCAATGTGATCATGGCTGATCATCCCCAATTAGTACCCCGTTCCTGCCCTGACTCCGCTATTTTTAAGAGCCCTATCTAGCTCTCTTCAAAGCATCCAGAGAACCTGCCTCCACCGCCCTCTGGGGCAGAGAATTCCACAGACTCACAACTCTCTGTGAGAAAAAGTGTTTCCTCGTCTCCGTTCTCAATGGCTTACTCCTTATTCTTAAACTGTGGCCGCTGGTTCTGGACTCACCCAACATCGGGAACATGTTTCCTGCCCCTAGCGTGTCCAAACATTTAACAATCTTATATGGTTCAATGAGATAACCTCTCATCCTTCTAAACTCCAGAGTGTACAAGCCCAGCCGCTCCATTCTCTCAGCATATGACAGTCCCGCCATCCCGGGAATTAACCTTGTAAACCTACGCTGCACTCCCTCAATAGCAAGATTGTTCCTCAAATTAGGGGACCAAAACTGCACACAATACTCCAGGTGTGGTCTCACTAGGGCCCTGTACAACTGCAGAAGGACCTCTTTGCTCCTATATTCGACTCCTCTTGTTATAAAGGCCAACATGCCATTCGCTTTCTTCACTGCCTGCTGTACCTGAATTCCTAGAATAAAACACATAAGAAATAATGGGAAATGTCAAAATGCTGATTTTGGGAGGATTTGTTAAAGATTTAGATTAAAGGATTTATATTTAGAGTTTTTAAATATTTAGTGCAATGGCATAGTTATTACTTGAATTATGTCACTGTCAATCTTACATTTAAATTTAAATGTATTTAATTGCCTTACTGCAATTTAAGGAATATTGCATTCTCATCTCCCTCTGGTATTCATCATATACTTGAACCATATTCACCGTACTTGAATCCTAGTCATTCGGCAAGGAAACAGGCTCTTCGGCCCAACTTGCCCATGCCAACCCCATCCATGCTGCTCACACCTACCCCTCCATATTCATCAAAACCCTTCCTATCCATTTACCTGTCCAAATGTCTTTTAAATGTTGATATAATACCTGATTTAACTACCCCCTCTGGCAGCTTGTCCCATACACCCACCCACCCTCTGTGTGAATAAGGTGCCCCTCGGATTCCTGTTAAATCTTTCCCCTCACACCTTATAAACTCATTAGAGATAGGAGCAGAATTAGGCCATTCGGCCTGTCGATTCTGCTCTGCCATTCGAACGTGGCTGGTCTCCATCATCTGCCTATCTGAACCCTCCCTCACCTGTTTCAACCTCTTATCTGCCAGGCCTTGTCCTGCCCCTCCTCTCATCCAGCTTCCTTAACCCCCCCCCCACTTGCTCCCTGCAATCAGTTTGAAGAAAGGCCTCGACCCGAAATGTCACCTATTCCTTTTATCCAGAGATGCTGCCTGACCCGCTGACTTACTCTTTGAACAACACTTTGATCCCATTCGACATCTTCCTTGAACTTTGTCCCCTTTGATCCCTGGTCTTCACACCTTCCCCTTTCCACATCCCAATGTCTCCCTCTCCCTTGTGACGCTCGGTCTGAAGGACGGGTCTCGACCCGAGACGTCACCCATCCCATCTCCCCGGAGATGCTGCCTGTCCCGCTGAGTTAAGGGCCTGTCCCACTTACACGACCTAATTCACGACCGCCGGGTTTGCCCTTGACTCATACTCGCAGCATGGTCGTCACGAGGTCGTAGGAGCCCGTGATGCTAGTCGTAGGTACTCGTGGCATCAAGTAGGTCGGGACGTTTTTTCTAGCACTGATGAAAATATGTCCATGAGTAAAAAAGGTCGTGAATTGGGTCGTGAAAGTGGGACAGGCCCTTTACTCTAGCGCTTTGTGCCAGTCTCCTCCGGTGGCACTTTGTCGGAATGCGGAGGTTAAGTTTAAGTACTCTTTGCGGAGGAGCGGGGCAAATTACGTTCGCAACAAAGGGCAAGGATTTTCTGATGAGACTTTCGTTGAGGGAGCACCTTAGAGCTGCAGTAAGCCTCCTCTCAAGCTGTTGTGCTACTGATTAATAGACTCTTCCTCCCTTCCAAAATTGACACCATCTGTGGAATCGCCACTTAGAAGTGCCAGTAATCCTACAGTGTAATACTCCAGCTTGGACTAAGTGGATCGCTGTGACTTACTGAGCTGATTTTAATGAAATTATTTGTCGTACAGGCTGGGGAATTATTCTTCCTTTTGTTTGGACTGATTTTGATTAAGGCTCTTTTCACTGTGAAAGATTTAAATTAGCAGATGAGAAAGGGCAAAATGAATTCTGGGCTTAGCGGCACTTTATCTCATCGTGTAGATCTTTCTATTTTGCCAATTGGGCTCACACTGTTTCCATTATCCTCACCCCTGAGATCAAAAGTCAGCATTTTACGGGGAAAATGGAAGTGACTTTACCTCAAGCTATTCGGAGTCTTGCAGATATTATTACAAGGCCAAGTCGCAGTGCGTTTTTAAGGCTCAGAAGTCTTTCACCGTTTATAATTTGTGTTTCAAGGAAGAGAGCGGTACATGTATAGGTTTAGCGTGAAAGACACAAAAAGCTGGAGTAGCTGGATCAGCCATGATCACGTTGAATGGCGGTGCTGGCTCGAAGGGCCGAATGGCCTACTCCTGCATCTATTGTCTATTAACTCAGCAGGAGGGGCAGCATCTCTGGAGAGAAGGGATGGGTGACGTTTCGGGTCGAGACCCTTCTTCAGATTGATGTCGGGGGAGGGGGGGGGGGTTGGAGGGAGATAGATAGATAAGGAAGTGTGAAGGTGTGAACACAGGGCAAAGGGAATGGGGATCAAGGAAAATGTGGAATAGAAGGGTCTCGAACCGGGAAACGTCATCCATTCCTTCTCTCCAGAGATGCTGCCTATCCCGCTGAGTTACAATAGACAATAGATAATACATGCAGGAGTAGGCCATTCGGCCCTTCGAGCCAGCACCGCTATTCAATGTGTTGATCATGGCTGATCATCCCCAATCAGTACCCCGTTCCTGCCTTCTCCCCATATCCCCTGACTCCGCTATTTTTAAGAGCCCTATCTAGCTCTCTCTTGAAAGCATCCAGAGAACCCGCCTCCACCACCCACTGAGACAGAATTCCACAGACTCAGAACTCTCTATGTGAAGAAGTGTTTCCCCGTCTCCGTTCTAAATGGCTTACCCCTTATTCTTAAACTGTGGCCTCTGGTTCTGGACTCCCCCAACATCGGGAACATGTTTCCTGCCTCTAGCGTGTCCAAACCCTTAATAATCTTATCTTGTATGTTTCAATAAGATAACATTGCTCCAGCTCTTTGTTCTAAATTTGGTTCAATAAGTAAACATTACTCCAGCTGTTTGTTCTAAATTCGGTTTAAACCAGCATCTGCAATTCCTTCCTACACAGAATAGATCATTGTTAGCTGGGAGCAGATAACAACAACAAAGCAAATAGAGATAAAATGTAGTCGGAAACAGTAAGCCTGGTCGGAGAACAGGAAAGGGGGAGGGTTGGAGAGAAGTGGAAAGCAAGTGGTACTTGATGGAGGTGCAAGTGAACCTCTGCCTCACCTGAAAAGACTGTCGGAGTCCTTGGACGGAGTCGAGGGGGGAGGTAAAGTGGCAAGTGTTGCATCTCCTGTGCTTGCAGGGGAAAATACATGGGGAGGGGGTGGTTTGGGTGGGAAGGGACGAGTCGACCAGGGAGTTGCGGGGGGGGGGGGGGGGGGGGGGGGACGGTCTAAGCAGAAAGGGGTGGAGATGGGAAGATGTGGCCAGTAGTGGGATCCTGTTGGAGGTGGCGAAAATGTCGGAGTGTGTTTTTGTGCAACGGCTGATGGTGTGAAAGGTGAGGGCTAGGGGGGACCAGAGGACATCGGTTCAAGGTGAGGGGGAAAAGATTTAAAAGAAATCTGAGGGGTAATTTTTTCACACAAAGATTGGTGGGTGTATGGGACAAGCTGCCGGAGGAGGTAGTTGAGGCAGGGACTATCCCAACGTTTACGAAACAGTTAGACAGATACATGGATAGGACAGGTTGGGAGGGATATGGATCAAACGTGGGCAGGTGGGACTATAGATGGGACATGCAGGGCCGAAGGGCCTGTTTCCACATAGTAAAACTCTATGGCTCTATCTAACTTTCCCTCTCAAACCCATTCTCCTGCCTTCTCCCCATTACCTTTTACCTATCCCAACGTTTACGAAACAGTTAGACAGTTACATGGATAGGACAGGTTTGGATGGATATGGACCAAGCACAGACAGGTGGGACTGGTGTAGCTGGGATATGTTGGCCGGTGTGGGCAAATTGGGCCAAAGGGCCTGTTTCCACACTGTATCGTCTCTTACTCTACGACCGTAGGCTGTACTGTACTGATTCTAGTTTACTCCGCTTGGCTTCTGATTCCAATTGTTGGCTCATTATATTTTCCAGGTTGTAATTCACATCGATGATGAGAACGACTGTACTCCAGAATTCCTGCATCCCATCTACAGCTGCAACAACATTCCTGAAAACATTCCCATTGGCACCTCCCTGTTGCAAGGTAGTGCGCATGCCTCTTCTAAAACAAGCATATGTGTGTCAGCGGGTCAAATGTGTTCCCTCTTCCCTCTGAGGTCGAATATTGGAAGGGCAGCTCCCTCAAGATCAGGGGCCGGCAATCCCAATCAGTACCCCGTTCCTGCCTTCGCCCCATATCCCCTGACTCCGCTATCTTTAAGAGCCCTATCTAGCTCTCTCGTGAAAGTATCCAGAGAACCGGCCTCCACCGCCCACTGAGGCAGAGAATTCCACAGACTCACAACTCTCTGTGACAAAAAGTGTTTCCTCGTCTCCGTTCTTTTTATTTATTTATTTATTTTTTATTAGAAGTACAGTAAATTACAATAATACACATCAGATATATCTTATTACATTTGTTGTGCCACTTCGTTTTTCGAGCTTTAAAAAAGATAGATATAAAAGAAGTAAGGGAAGTGAGCAAGAGTCGTGAAGGTGCAGGAAAGTGTTGGGAAAAGAAAGCCCCTTAGGGAAGAAGTTAGAGAAGGAAGTAAAGAAAGGAAATAAGACCCTAGAAAGAAAAGAAAAAAAAGGAAAAACAATCGCTCTATTGTAACACAAAACTCGCAAAAAAGGATATACCAACCGTGTTTATTTTTAATTTTTTATTTATTTTATACCCCCCGTTACCAGATCCTGGTACCATTTATATTTTAAATTACTATTGCACCTTATGCTTGTAATAGTTCCATAAATGCAGACCACGTCTTTTGGAAGTGGTCTGCTTTGCCTGCTAGGAGGAGTCTCATCTCTTCCAGGTGTAGTGTTTCGAACATGTTTGAAATCCACATTTTTATTGTTGGTATTGGAGCATTTTTCCAAAATTTGAGTATAAGTTTTTTTCCCATTATTAGCCCGTAATTAAGTAAGTTCTTTTGAAACACGTTTAATTCGGGGTTACCTTCCAATATTCCAAAAATGATCCATTCTGCTTTTGGTACAAGTTTTATTTTAAATAATTTTGTGAAGATTTCAAATATTTAGTTCCAAAATTTTTGGATTTTTATACAAAAAACAAAAGAGTGCGCTATGGTAGCTTCTTGTGACTGACATTTATCACAAATGGGTGAGACATTGGGGAAAAGTTTATTTATTTTAGTTTTTGAATAATATAGTCTATGTAATGTTTTATATTGAATTAGAGTATGTCGTACGTTGATCGAGCATTTATGCACATATAATAAGTGTTTATCCCAGCTCTCTTTTGAAATTTTTATAGCTAGTTCTTGTTCCCAGTCTCTTCTAATACCATCGGTTGTAGGTATTTCTATATTTAAAATAATGTTGTACAAGTATGATATTAGATTTGCTGATTCAGCCTTTGTCTTCATGGCTTCATCCAACAAGTCTGGGGACATGTTATGAGTCTTTTGTGTATTTTTTCAGATAGTCATGGATTTGAAGATATTTAAAATATTGATTATTTTTCAAATTATATTTCAGTTGTAATTGTTGAAATGATAATAATTTTCCTAATTCATACAAGTCTCCGAGCGTTTTGATTCCCATTCTTTCCCATTGTGTAAATGATTTATCTATAATTGAAGGTTTAAACTACGGGTTATTGACTATTGGCATTAAAAGAGATAGATTTCTTAATTTTAGATTCTGTTTTATTTGTTTCCAAGTTCTAATTGTGCTATGTATCATTGGATTTTTATTATAATTTTTGTTATTCAGATTCATTGGTGAGAGGAGAGTCGCTCCTGTATTACATGGAGAGCAGTCCTCTCTCTCCATTACAATCCAGTCCACCTGCTGGGCAGAGTTGTCCAGCAGGTGAATCATATTTTTAATATTTACTGCCAATTATAGTACATAAAATTAGGGAGCGCTAGACCACCCATCTCTTTTGGTTTACTAAGGTGTGCTCTTTGTATTCTGTGGGATATATAATCCTATATAAAATTTGTAATGTCTGAGTCTAGTTTTTTGAAAAACTTTTTTGGAAGATATATTGGAATTGATTGAAATAAATATAGGATTTGTGGTAAAAAAGATCATTTTTATAGCATTTATTCGACCTATTAAAGACATCGGGATCGTTTCCCAGAATTTGATTAGATTATTTAGTTTCTTAAGTAAGGGGCTATAATTGGCGTTAAACATAGCGTGATAGTTTCTAGTGATTTCAATTCCTAAATATTTAAATTTTTCTGTGGCTATTTTAAAGGGGAATTTCAGGAGATGTGTTGAGTCTTTCGGTTTTATCGACATAATTTCACTTTTGTTCCAGTTTATTCTATATCCTGAGAAAGATCCAAAGTCCTCAATTAGATTTAATATGTTTGGTATACTGATTTAGGGTTTTGTGATATACAGTAGTACATCGTCTGCATATAAGGATATTTTGTTATTTGAATATTTTGTATTATAACCGTAAATATCCGGGTGTGTTCTAATTTTTTCAGCTAAAGGTTCAATTACCAGAGCGAATAACAGCGGTGATAATGAACATCCTTGTCTATTGCCCCTTGTTAATTGGAATTTCGTAGATAGTATATTATTAGTTAATATTCTAGCCGTGGGCTTGTTATATAATAATTTTATCCATGCGATGAAGTTCTCTCCCATTTGAAATTTTTGCAATACTTTAATCATATAATCCCATTCTACTTGATCAAACGCTTTTTCTGCGTCCAATGAAATGATAGCTAACTCTTGTTCTTGAGGTTTGTGAGAGTGCATTATGTTAAGCAGACGTCTCAGGTTATTAAATGAATGTCTCTTAGGTATAAATCCCGTTTGATCCTCATTTATTAATTTACTAACATATTGACTTAGTCTTCTAGCTAATGTTTTCGCTAATATTTTTTGGTCCATATTTAACAAAGCAATAGCTCTATATGAGCCTGGTTCTTCTATATCTTTATCTTTTTTACGTATTAATGTGATCGTTGATTCTGCTAGTGTTTCAGGTAAGATTTGTTCTTTAAAAGCGTATGTATACATTTTCTGTAGACGTGGTGTAACTATGTCGTAAAAACATTTATAAAATTCATTACTGAATCCGTCTGGTACTGGTGTTTTTCCATTCTTAAGTGTGTTTATTGTGTCTTCTATTTCCTTAGATGTAATTTGTGCTCCCAGTTCCTCTTGTTCCTTCAGTTCTAGTTTTGGAAGGTTACAATTGTCCAAAAATTCTGAAACTTTATTATTGTCTATTAGCGTTTTTGATGTGTATAAATTCTTGTAAAATTGAGCAAATCTTGATATCATTAGGTAGTGTTAATAATTCCCCTCTATCTGATTTAATCTTTAAAATTGCATGATCTTTTTCCTGTTTTTTCAGTTGGCGTGCCAAAAGTTTATGGGGTTTATCCCCAAATTCGAAATGTTCTTGTTTTGTAATTTGGAATAATCTTATAACCTTCTCTGATAATAATTTATTTAGCTTAAATTTCAGTATTAAAATTTTATTATGTTTATCCATAGTTGGATCTTTAGCATTATCTATATCTAGTTTTCTGATTTGTTCTTCTAATTGTCTTTGTTCATTCTTATTCTTTTTGTTTTGAAAAGCTTGATACGAGATAATGACTCCTCTAATAAATGCTTTGAAGGATTCCCATAATAAAGTGGGCGATATATCTGGTGTATCGTTTGTCTCAAAAAATAGGTCCATCTGTTTTTTTAGATATATACTCCCTTGTGGGTCTTTCAAAATTTGCGAGTTAAACCTCCAGAACGATTTGTTCGTAGATATTCCTTCTAATTTTAGAACGAAAGTTAGAGGGGAGTGATCTGAAATCGTATTGGTGTGATATTTAGGGTTCATAGTATAAGGGATTAGTTTTGTATCCACTAGGAAGTAGTCTATACGTGAGTATGTTTTGTGTACCATTGAATAAAACGAGTATTCCCTTCCAGTCGGATTCGCGATCCTCCAAACGTCTGCTATATTTGTATTTTTTATATATGTATTTAAGAGTTCACTAGTTTTAGATTTCATATTACCTCTTTGTTTTTGCATCGATTTATCTAAGTACGGATCTAAAACACAGTTGAAGTCTCCTCCAATTATAACATTTTGGTAGTTAAATTCTGCGATTATATTCAGGATTTTATTAAAAAATTGGGCGCATATATGTTTACCAAAGTGATTGGCGTAGCATGGATCTCTCCTGTAACTATAAGATATCTCCCTTCCTTATCTGATATAATGTTCTTTGATTTGAATGGTATTCCTTTGCGAATAATGATTGCGGTGCTTCTGGGTTTCGAAGTATATGAGGAGTGAAATGTTTGGCCTATCCAATTCGCCCTCAATCTCTTCTGATCTTGATGTTTAAGGTGCGTTTCTTGTAGAAAAGTAAAGTCCGTGTTATATGATTTCAACTGAGCTAGTATTTTGCCCCTTTTAATTGGTTCATTAATGCCCCTTATATTCCAGCTACACAATGTGATTCCTCCCATTTTCTTTTGTTTATCATCTTGCATTTTCTCTGAATTTAATACCCTTATTTATTACGGTGCATCCATACCTCAGGACTCTGGATATTTGGGGGGTGTTTATATTACTAACTTCCTTGGTAGATCCCTTTTGCGATTTTCCTTGAAAAAAAAACACATAGTAGTGACATATTGTGATTTAAAAAAAAATTGAATAAGTAAAATTACAGTGTCTGAAGTATTCGACACTGTAGTACGTGTCCCACACGTCTGTGGGATTCGACATCTATTCGACTTCCGAAGTTGATGTTGTACAATTAGCTCCGTTCCTTTTATTACTCTAAACCTAGGAGGGCGGTACCATTTCAAAATCAGTTATATTTCACCCAATTACACTATATATATATATATATTTCATTCAGACTTATAAGATCTATGTTCAGCTACTGTGAAATTTATTTATCTAACACTTTCATCTACTAATTATTTATAATTAGTTATACTTTTGATAATAGTAAGCTGTTAGCTGTAAGGGTTAACCAGAAACAGGCTCCTGGAATTATGCCAGGTGCCTGAGTCTCCTCCCTTCCCCACACAAACTACATAACACTTAAACATTCAGTATTATCTACTTTAATTCTAAAATTTGTTATCTCTATATACGCGCTAGTCAGTCTTTTTAGCACATTATTACATTTTGCCCATTATATAGTTCAGGTTAGTTTCCATTTATATTTCTATATTAGTATTGTTAATTATTGTTAATTCTCTATATTTTGTAAAGCTGTTTTAAGATCTTAAACCGCCATTTGTCCTTGTGATGTTTTCCACATTCGGCTCTGCTATTCGTCTCTGCGTTGCTTATCAGTCTTTCCTTCATTTTGAACAAAGAATGTCCTTGAGTTGAATTCCAAAGCGTTCAAAGGAGATAAGGTGTCTAGACCGGCGCACGTGGAAATGCTCTTCCATTTTAAACATTTAGAGAATAGTATTTCTTCCCTTATCTTCAGGTGTTCTCTGTGAAGTAATAAAAGGAAAGAAATTGTCCATATCGTCCCGCTGCCTTGATTAATCTTCTGTTTCTGCCACAATCTCTTGGGCATATTTATAAGATGCGTCCGAATTAGTGAAAGTTTTCTCTTTTCCCTTGAAAGTAATGCGCATCCTGGCCGGATAAAAAACGCCACATCTGACATCTTTAACTCCATGGAGAATCTGTCTTGTCTGTGCGAACTTTCTTCTCTTTTGCACGATCTCATAGGGATAATCCCGGAGGAGTTTGATAGTGTCTTTTCCAAAGGTCATCTTCACTCCATATTTGATTTTTTTCATCAGCTCTTCAAGTGCTGAAATGTCCCGAAGTTTGACTATGATCTGTCGTGGGTGGGCTGGATCTGCTTGTGATCTTGGCTTAAATCTGGGTATTCGATGTGCCACTTCAATTTCCGGTTCCACAGGTAAATTGAGTACATTTTTGATTAAGTTGGCAGTGAACTCACGGGCGTTATTTCCCTCTGCTCCTTCAGTTACTCCCAGTATTCGTAAATTTTGGCGCCTTGAGCGAGCTTCGGGATCAAGACATTTATCTGAGACTTTTGCCTGTTGACTCTTGAGGCTGTCTAGTTTTAGCTTCATTCCCTGCATATCTTCAGCCATTTGATCAACAACTGTTTCCATGTCTTTCATTGCAATTACTTGTGAAGAAACAATTACATGCACAGCCTCAAACTACTTCTTAGATTCTACTTCCCCTTTATTAATTCTCCCCATTAGCTCTTCATGCACATCCTCAATTCGTTTTTGTATAATGCCAATGCAGTCAATAACTTTTTGATTACCAGCATTAATGTTCGACATATTTTCCATCAATTTAACATTAATATTTTCCATCATTTTTGAGTTTCCAGCCTCAATATCCTTTCTCAGTTCTCTTACCGAGTTCTTTATCTCCTCCATTTCATTTTTCTCCTTAGTAGCCATCTCAATCTTGGCTCTTGTAGCCATTCCAGAATCCACTTCAGAGGTCTGTTCTTCAGTTTTCTGTGTTTTCAGCAGTTTTGAGATTGTTCTCTGAGGGCTCTGAGCTGAAGACGGTTTTTTCATTTAAAATCCTTTATCCTCCGTTTTAAATCGCAGCGCTTACTGATGACATCATCAGCGCGACATCCCGGGGCTCCGGTGAGTTTTTGAATTGGTCCCGACCTCCAGACCAGATTTTAACGCGAAAAATCGCGATTTTGCAGGAGCGGAGCTAAAAGTTGCGACTGCTAGTCCAGCATGGCACCACCGGAAGTCCCTCGTCTCCGTTCTAAATGGCTAACTCCTTATTCTTAAACTGTGGCCCCTGGTTCTGGACTCCCCCAACATCGGGAACATGTTTCCTGCCTCTAGCATGTCCAAGCCCTTAACAATCTTATATGTTTCAATAAGATACCCTCTCATCCTTCTAAACTCCAGAGTGTACAAGCCCAGCCGCTCCATTCTCTCAGCATATGACAGTCCCGCCATCCCGGGAATTAACCTTGTAAACCTACGCTGCACTCCCTCAATAGCAAGAATGTCCTTCCTCAAATTAGAGGACCAAAACTGCACACAATACTCCAGGTGTGGTCTCACTAGGGCTCTGTACAACTGCAGAAGGACCTCTTTGCTCCTATACTCGACTCCTCCTGTTATAAAGGCCAACATGCCATTCGCTTTCTTCACTGCCTACTGTACCTGCATGCTTACTTTCATAGACATGATGTACAAGGACCCCCGGATCCCGTGGTACTTCCCCTTTCCCAACTTGACGCCATTTAGATAGTAATCTGCCTTCCTGTTTTTGATACCAAAGTGGATAACCTCACATTTATCCACATTAAACTGCATCTGCCATGCATCTGCCCACTCCCCCAACCTGTCCAAGTCACCCTGCATTCTCATAGCATCCTCCTCACAGTTCACACCGTCACGGGTTATGAGGTGCGGGCAAGAGAATGGGAATGAGCGGGAAATATAGATCAGCCATGATTGAATGGCGGAGTAGACTTGATGGCCCCAATGACTTAATTCTGCTCCTATGAACGTATGAACTTATGCAGCTCAACAAGACTATCACCCGTACTTAGGCACAACCCCCGGTTAGTACAGAACAGCCCACTGTTAGCAACGGGCGCCATTTTGGCACCAATTAACAGTCCCATCGAGTGATACAGCGTGGAAACAGGCCCTTCGGCCCAACTTGCCCACACTAGAAAACATATCCCAGCTACACTCGTCCCACCTGCCTGCATTTGGTCCATATCCCTCCAAACCTGTCCTATCCATGCACCTGTCTAACTGTTTCTTAAACGTTGGGATAGTCCCAGCCTCAACTACCTCCTCTGGCAGCTCGTTCCATACACACAACACCCTTTGGGTTCCTACTAAATCTTTTCCCCTTCACCTTGAACCTATGTCCTCTGGTCCTCGGTTCCCCTACTCTGGGCAAGAGACTCTGTGCATCTACCCGACCTATTCCTCTCATGATTTTATACACCTCAATAAGATCACCCCCCATCCTCATGCGCTCCTGTTAGTGAGAAAGACACAAATAATTTTACATTTTCACAAATGCCGAGGTACTTTTCAAATCATCTATTGTGGTTGCTCTTGTTCTTTGGAACTGCAAACTAGGACGTTGAAAACCAGTTTAATGGAATTATTACCGACCATTACCGAATAAAAAATCAGCTTAAATTATATTTTCCTTCCATTTTGCCCCCACTTCATAGAAGACCAGTAAAACTAATGGGGCCCGTCCCACTTAGGCGACTTTTTAGTCGACTGCAGGAGACTATGCGGTCGCCACATGTTCGCGGGCAGTTGCCGGGGAGTCGCCTTCATGGTCGTGAGGAGTTCCCGCATTCTCAGATCTAGTCGCGGCCTCATTATGATCACCGCGAATTTTTCAACATGTTGAAAAATTAACGGCGACTAAAATGAAGCCGCCGTGGAGAGTAGCGAGAATTCTCGTGCCGTAGGTGGGTCGCCAGGAGGTCCTAGTGGGTTGCCACGTGGTCGAAGGTTCTCGTAGGTTGTAGCCGGAGCTGACCGGTGAATTTCATTTTGCTCATTGGGGGAAAAAAAACGTAAGCAGTAGTTTTCAGAACCAAGGATAACCGACCGGTAATGTTAAATGTCCGCTGAGCTTCACAGCCGTGTATCTCTGGCTTCTTAAAAGTTGCCTCCACTCCTTCTCTCCCCCCCCCCCCCATTCTCCCCCTTCTCCCCTTTCTCCCCCCCCCCCCTCTTTTAAAGGACTTGTGACCCTTCCCCTACACTGTGCTTTCCCCGTCTTAATTACAGCGCCAACCTTCCTGTTCATCGTGGTGTGTGTCTGTATCACATTTGCTTTGCACCGTATGAATTTAATTCAGACAGCGCTCCCCCCGCTTGCCCTGTCCCCCGCCTGCATAACGGGCTGGTGAAGGAAGCGATGCGTGTGTGTGTGTGTGTGTGTGTGTGTGTGTGTGTGTGTGTGTGTGTGTGTGTGTGTGTGTGTGTGTGTGTGTGTGTTCCACTCTGACAGACGCCGTTCCAGTCGTCGGTTTTTTCAGTCGCCTGAAAAATCTCCTAAGTGGGACAGGCCCATGAGGGTTCCAGTGATTAAAGTAAAGCCCCTGTCCCACTTACGTGTCCTCGCGCCAGGGTTTTGGGCCTGTCCCACTTTGGTCGTCAGTTACACGACAGGCCTTTGGCGCGCGAAGATTTTGTTCGCTACAAAAATTTCGGAGCCCCGCGCGATGTCGTGCACAACTACATACCCCTTCGCGCATCTCAGTGGAACCTGCCCCACGCGACCATACGATGCCCATACGCCGCAACGCGACGACGAGGTCGCGTAATTTGCGTGCCAAGGACACGTAAGTGGGACAGGCCCTAAGCCATGAATGGGCTAATATATAAGATGCTGCATGCATCCTTTCTCCACAACATATATATGAGCACAGGACGGTGGCTCAGCTGGTAGAGCCGCTGTCTCACAGCGCCAGCGACCCAGGTTTGATCCTGATCTCGGGTGCTGTCTGTGTGGAGTTTGCATGTTGTCCCTGTGCACGTTGCACGTTGGTTTCCTCCCAAATCCCAATGACGTGCGCGTTTGTCGGTTAGTTGGCCCTCTGTAAATTGCCCCCTAGTGTGTAGAAAGTGTGATAACACGGAACTCGGGCGAATGGGTGACCCGACGGTCAGCAGCGTGCATTTGATGGGCTGATTGGCCTGTTTCCACGCAGCATCTCCAAACCTCATTGTCCAGGTAGGTTACAAGATATTAGATAAAGACACAATAATTCAGCACTACATATTCTCACGAAAAAAGGTCTGAAGAAGGGTCTCGACCTGAAACGTCACCCATTTCTTCTATCCAGAGATGCCGCCTGTCCTGCTGAGTTACTCCAGCATGTGGTGTCTATCTTCGGTTTCCTTCCCACCATAACACATGCTCCTCTCCTACAACTAATGTAAAAGTTCCCTGACTGAAATGTGTCCTTATTCAGTCTGAAGAAGGGTCTCGACCCGAAACTTCGCCTATTCCTTCCCTCCATAGATGCTGCCTGACCCGCTGAGTTTCTCCAGCATTTTGTCTGCCTTTATTCTACAAATATGCTTTAACAAGCGCGTCCAGTTTCATATATAAATTGTAAGATTATTTAGGTTTCGGCTTTTATATTATGTTTTTATCTTTTTTAGCTTTTAGAGATAATAGACAATAGACAATAGGTGCAGGAGTAGGCCATTCGGCCCTCGAGCCAGCACCTGCCATTCAATGTGATCATGGCTGATCATCCCCAATCAGTACCCCGATCCTGCCTTCTCCCCATATCCCCTGACTCCGCTATCTTTAAGAGCCCTATCTAGCTCTCTCTTGAAAGCATCCAGAGGATCGGCCTCCACCGCCATCTGAGGCAGCGCGGAAACAGACCCTCCGGTTCGCCGAGTCTGTGCCGACCAGCGATCCCCGCACGCTAACACCATCCTACACACATAATAGGGGCAATTTACAATTTTACCAAGCCAGTTAATCGACAAACCTGTACATCTTTGGAGTGTGGGAGGAATCCGGAGCATCCGGAGAAAACCCACGCAGTCAGGGGGGGGGGGAGAACGTACACACTCCGTACAGACAGCAACCGTAGTCAGGATCAAACCCGGTTACTCTGGCGCTGTAAGGCAGTAACTCTACCGCATGCCGCAAAGAAAATGTATTTTCATGGAAAGAAAGTGAAAAACCTATTGCGAATTGGGAGATCACAAATGTCAAAAAGATATATTTATCCACATCATCATTATTCCCAAAAATCACACTGCAGAATAGACGGGGTATTGTAGGTACTGATTAAAACAAAAGTTATTCTTGAGATGAAAGCATTTGAACACATACCAGGGGGACTTGATACTCAATGGATTGTGTGAAGTTATATTTTGTATTGAATAATTTAAAACATTTTCTGGGATTAAGTCAACAAAAATTAAAATAAATGTTTCTGATCTGGTCCAGTTTTGTTAGAGTAGAAATGCTTCGAACATTTACGGGCGGCACGGTGGTGCAGCGGTAGAGTTGCTGCCTTACAGTGAGAGACCCAGGTTCGATCCCGACTGAGGGTGCTTGCCTGCCTAGAGTTTGTACGTTCTCCCCGCCACCTGCGTGGGTTTTCTCCAGGAGCTCTGGTTTCCTCCCACACTCCAAAGACGTGCAGTTTTGTGCAGGTTAATTGGCGTTGGTAAAGATTGTAAATTGTCCCCAGTGTGCAGGGATGGTGCTAGTGTTGGGGGATCGCTAGTCGGCGTGGACTCGGTGGGCCGAAGGGCCTGCTTCCACCCAGTATCTCTAAACTAAGAACAACACAGCAACAACACAAAACAATCCAATTTGGCCCAGTAGCTGAATCTCTCGAATCCAAGTAGCATTCTGGTAAATAGATTTGTGTAGATCGTAAAGTGAATATACAGTATTCAGTTAGACAAAAATGCTGGAGAAACTCAGCGGGGGAGGCAGCATCTATGGTGCGAAGGAATAGGTGACCTTTTGGGTTGAGACCCTTCTTCAGACTGATGTGGTGGTAGGAAGAAGAAAGGAAGAGGTGGAGACTGGGGCTGTGGGAGAGCTGGGAAGGCGAGAGGAAGGGCCTTTCTGTCCTGGGCCTCCTCCATGGCCAGAGGGAGTCCCACCGCAAATTGGAGGGGCAACACCTCATATTTCGCTTTGCATTCTCCAATTTCAGGTAGTCCTTGCTTTCTCCCTCCTTCCCCTCCCCTTCCCAGCTCTCCCACAGCCCACTGTCTCCGCCTCTTCCTTTCTTCGTCCCGCCCCCCCCCCCCCCCACCCCACATCAGTCTGAAGAAGGGTCGCGACCCGAAACGTCACCTATTCCTTCGCTCTATAGATGCTGCCTCACCCGCTGAGTTTCTCCAGCATTTTTGTCTAACTTTGATTTTTCCAGCATCTGCAGTTCATTCGTAAACATGAGGTGTTCAGGGCCTTTTTTACATGTTAAGGTGAATTGAGGATCCAGTTAAGTTTAGTTTAGACATACAGTGTGGAAACAGGCCCTTCGGCCCACCGAGTCCATACTGACATGTGATCCACGCACACTAACACCATCCTAGGGACAATTTACAATTTTACCAACCCAATAAACCTACAAACCTGTACGTCTTTGGGGTGTGGGAGGAAATGGGAGACAATAGACAATAGACAATAGGTGCAGGAGTAGGCCATTCGGCCCTTCGAGCCAGCACCGCCATTCAATGTGATCATGGCTGATCATCCACAATCAGTACCCCGTTCCTCCCTTCTCCCCATATCCCCTGACTCCGCTATTTTTAAGAGCCCTATCTAGCTCTCTCTTGAAAGCATCCAGAGAACCTGCCTCCACCGCCCTCTGAGGCAGAGAATTCCAGAGAATTCCACCGGGAGATCCCGGAGAAAACCCACGCAGGTCACGGGGAGAACGTACAAACTCCGTCCAGACAGCGGCCCGTAGTCAGGATCGATCCTGGCTCCCTGACGCCGCGCGGCAGCGACTCTACCACCGTGCCGCCCTCACAACTGGAACCGGTGCCTGGTGCAGTTATTTTTTTCATTGGGGGGGAGGGGGGGGATGTTTGTGAGTTGAAGTTCTTGTCAAAACCTCATTTGGACTCTTTACTCAGGCTGTGAAGTTACCTTGTTGTCTCTGCTGTGATTTGGATGTTGACGCATCTGCAAAGGCCCGGGAGTTATTTGTTTGTGAGATTAAGGCTTTCACACCCATCAAGGAAGACCAAAGCCTTTTGCCTTTTATGGCTGCCATCTTGTCAAGTGCAAAGTGAAGCGAGCTTTCTACAGCACGGTGGCAAAGCTGACAGTGCTTTTAATGACGGCTGCTTCCCCTTTGATTATTTTCAGGACACTTTTGAACTAGAAATGTCTGCGCTGACTCAATTGCCTGTGCCTCTATTCATGTATAAATAAACGAGGATCGAGTTTTCCAGAGAAGGCGATTCTGAAAAAGAACATTTAATTAAACCTCCTTCCTCCATTAAAAGGAATATTTAATGAAGGATTATTCATGTCAGAGAAAAATACGAGATTGATCAAATTATACGGTCTCGGTGGAGGTGAAGTACTGAGCTGCACGCACCAGCGAACGCTTTTGTTTTAATGAGATGGCATTTCAAGTTTGCTGAAGAATTTCCCCGCATCGCAAAACTTCCAAACACTGTAGCTGTCAGCTTGCTTCAAGGGCTTTCAGGTCCCATTTTCATGTGCATTAACTTCTGCTGTTAAACAGCAAGTTTGGAGCCGGCACCATGCTGATAACGAAGTGTACTTCAACCAAACTTGTCCGCAAAAAATCCAAGGCAGACACAAAATGCCGGAGTAATTAAAAAAAATCCAGTTGGACTCAAAAATATGAACATCCACACTGCGTCTCATAGAGTCATAGAGTGATACAGTGTGGAAACAGGCCCTTCGGCCCAACTTGCCCACTACACTAGTCCCACCTGCCCGCCTTTGGCCCGTATCCCTCCAGACCTGCCCTATCCATGTACCTGTCTCACTGTTTCTTAAACGTTGGGATAGTCCCAGCCTCAACTACCTCCTCTGGCAGCTTGTTCCATACACCCACCACCCTTTGTGTGAAAAAGTGACTCTTCAGATTCCCATTAAATCTTTCCCCCCTTCACCTTCAACCTATGCCGTCTGGTCCTCGATTCACCCGTGACACGTTGGCGCAGCGGTACAGCGAATGCAGCGCCGGAGACCCGGGTTCGACCCCAACCACGGGTGCGGTCTGTATGGAGTTTCCCCGTGATCTGCGTGGCTTTTCTCCCAGATCTTCGGTTTCCTCCCACACTCCAAGGACGTACAGGTTTGTAGGTTAATTGGCTTGGTAAATGTAAAAATTGTCCCTAGTGGGTGTAGGATAGTGTTAATGTGCGCGGATCGCTGTTCGGCGCGGAACCGGTGGGCAGGACAATACAATACAATACAATACGGTTTATTGTCATTTGAACCTCAAATAAAGTTCAAACTAAATTTGGTTTCTGCAGTCATACAACAAAAAGCAACAATTAACAAGACACACAATTAACACAATTTACACAAACATCCATCACAGTGAATCTCCTCCTCACTGTGATGGAAGGCAAAGTCATTGTCTCTCCCCTGTTTTCCATTCTACTCCCGATGTTAAAGCCCCCGGCGGGCGATGGCAAGTCCCGTGGCCGTTAAGGCCGCACCGGGCGATGTAAGGCCCTGCTCCGGGTCTTGATGTCGGTGCCCCCGGAGGGCGCTGACAAGTTCCGCGGCCGTTAAAGCCGCGCCAGGCGATGTAAGGCCCTGCTCCGGGTCGTTTTCAGCCCCGCAGTTCTTGCGGGAGAAATTGCCGTTGCGGGAGCTCCGAAAAGCGGTCTCCCACCAGGGACCCGCGAGCTGCCGATGTCATGGTCCACCGGGGTCTGCGTCTGAAGTTGGGTCACAGCCGCGCGCCACCACAGCTCTACACCCTCCGAAGCCGGCCAGCTCCACGATGATGAGTCCGCAGGCTCCGCGACTGGAGCCCCAGGTCGTTCCGGTTGGAGGCCGCTCCACGGTGCTAGGCCCCAACGACAACGGTGACCCGACAGGGAAAAGGTTGGGTTCCTCGTACAGGGAAGAGTTTTTAAAGTTTCCCCCCACATATGCACAGCTAAAAACAATATATAACCTACAACTAAACTATACACTCAACAGGACAAAAAATTTAAAAAGACAGACGGACTGCAGAGGCCGCTGTCGCGAGGCGCCACCATTTAACAGGAAGGCCCTGTTTCCGCGCTGTATCTCTAAACTAAACTAAACTAAACAACTCTGAGCAAGAGACTCTGTGCACCTACCCGATCTATTCCTCTCTGTTGAGGCTTTTAAGGCAGATGGTTTAGCAATGGGATAGCAATGCTAATGCCACGCTGCTCTGAGTTTTGAAGGGAATTGATGTGCACTGCTCCAGGCATTTATAATATTGCCCTGAGAATGTAGCAGAGTTGGGCTTTTTTTTAAGATTAAAGCTACGATCACAATATTTCCTGTCAATTATCTTCCTTCTTCTGCTGAAGGGGTTGATAGCTTTCTGCTGTATGACTCCAGGGCACTGAGGATCCTGTTTAAGTGGTGCTCTTCATTCCGTGAATGCTGGCGGGCCACCTGATTTACTATTCCTGAATGCCCACACATCCATTGGGAACTACAAGTTGGCGGCGGTGTTGGGGTTGGCTGGGCAACTGGGTCAATTTACGGGAGCTGCTTAGTTTAGTTTAGTTTAGTTCAGAGATACAGCGCGGAAGCAGGCCCTTCGGCCCACCGAGTCCGCGATCCCCTCCCCCCCCCACCACACGTTAAAGGGCCTGTCCCACTTTGCGATTTTTTTTGGCGACTGCGAACGTCAGCGACTGACGCCTTAAAAACCGTCAAGTTGTACGACCCTCCGCGCCGCCGTCACATCAAGCTACGACACTCCGCGTCACCCGCCTTCACAACACAAGAAAGTTACACCAAAGTATAATATTAATCACATTGGAAATGAACTTATCTACAATAAATCTGAGGACCAATAACTTTACAATAGATAATAAACAATAGACAATAGGTGCAGGAGTAGGCCATTCGGCCCTTCGAGCCAGCACCACCATTCGATGTGATCATGGCTGATCATCCCCAATCAGTACCCCGTTCCTGCCTTCTCCCCATATCCCCTATTTTCAAGAGCCCTATCTAGCTCTCTCTTGAAAGCATCCAGAGAACCCGCCTCCACCTCCCTCTGAGACAGAGAATTCCACAGACTCACAACTCTCTGTGAGAAAAAGTGTTTCCTCGTCTCCGTTCTAAATGGCTTACCCCTTATTCTTAAACTGTGGCCCCTGGTTCTGGACTCCCCCAACATCGGGAACATGTTTCCTGCCTCTAGCGTGTCCAAGCCCTTAACAATCTTTTATGTTTCAGTGAGATCCGTTATTTTTATGATTAATTTTTTAATGGATAAGTCGTCGGCGCTTTATATACCCGCGTCACCAGGCGTCACCCGCAGGACAGCGTACGTCAGCGTGTAACAGGGCGCACGACATGATAAGACACCCAGATGCCCCCTGTAGATTTTGAACATTCCAAAATCCAGGGGCGACAGGGAGACACCGCGCGTCATTACACGCGTCACTGCCGGTTACGCCGCGTCACGCCCCGACCACGCTGCGACAACCTCTTTCCAGGCTGTCGCCGAAAATGTCGCCCAAGTGGGACAGGCCCTTAACACTACCCTACGCACACACTAGGGACAATTTACAATTACATCAAGCCAATTATACTACAAACATGTACGTCTTTGGAGTGTCGGACGAAGCCGAAGGCCTCAGAAGAAACCCACGCAGGTCACGGAGAGAACGTACAAACTCTGTGCCGACAGCGCCCGTAGCCAGGGTCGAGCCCGGGTCACTGGCGCTGTGAGGCAGTAACTCTGCCACTGTGCTGCCCATTAGAGGGTTATGCCGTTGTCGTGGTTATTTTATTATCCGGAGTTTTGCACTAACAATCCAGTGAACATGAGCAAAGAAAAAGTCAGCGGGTCAGGCAGCATCTTTGGAGGGAACGGATAGACGATGTTTTGGGTTAGAACCCATAGTCAGAGGGTGATACTGCCTGGAAACAGGCCCCTCAGCCCAACTTGCCCACACCGACCAACATGTCCCATCTGCACTAGTCCCACTTGCCTTGTTTGGCCCATATCCCTATAAAACCTCACATGGCTGTATGGTAATTCACATATCACTGTACCTTAATTGGTACACGTGACAATAAAAGACCTTTGAAACCTTTGAACTTGTTCTATCCATGTACCAATCTTAAATGTTTCTTAGGCGTTGCGATAGTCCCTGCCTCAACTACCTCCTCCGGCAGCTCGTTCCCTACACCCACCAACCATTGTGTGAAAAAGTTACCCTCAGGTTCCTATTAAATCTTCCCCCCCCCTTATGTCCTCTGGTTCTCGATTCCCCTTCTCTATACGGAACAAGCTGCCAGTGTGGGCAAGTTGGGCCGAAGGGCCTGTTTCCACACTGCATCAATCTATGACTCTATGCAAGCTCTGCAGTTCAGTTTTCAGTTTAGTTTAGTTTATTGTCACGTGTACCGAGGTACAGTGAAACGTTTTTATTGCATGCTAACCAGTCAGCGGAAAGACAACACATGATTACAATCGAGCCGTTTACAGTGTGCAGATACATGATGAGGGAATAACGTTTAGTGCTAGGTAAAGCCAGCAAAGTCCGATCAAGGATAGTCCAAGGGTCGCCAAAGAGGTAGATAGTAGTTCAGCACTGCTCACTGGTTGTGGTAGGATGATTCAGTTGCCTGATAACAGCTGGGAAGAAACTGTCTCTGAATCTGGAGGTGTGCGTTTTCACACTTCTATACCTTTTGCCTGATGGGAGAGGAGAGAAGAGGGAGTGGCCGGGGTGCGACTGGTCCTTGATTATGCTGCTGGCCTTGCCGAGGCAGCGTGCGGTGTAAATGGAGTCAATGGAAGGGAGGTTAGGTTTGTGTGATGGTCTGGGCTGCGTCCACAATTCACAGCAATTTCTTGCGGTCTTGGATGGAGCCCGGGTTCCTGGCGCTGTAAGGCAGCATCTCTACCGCTACACAATGCACTCGTTGCGTCTTGGAGCCTGTCTCCATGCTGTATCTCTAAACTAAAAGACTGTCAGGTTAGAAATCTAATACGTTTGTAGGTAGATTGGCTTGGTATAAGTGTACAGTTAGCGCCGGAGACCCTGGTTCGATCCAGACTACGGGTGCTGTCTGTACTGAGTTTGCACGTTCTCCCCGTGACCTGCGTGAATTATCTCCGAGAACTTTGTTTTCCTCCCACACTCCAAAGACGTACAGGTTTGTGGGCTAATTGGCTTGGCATTAATGTAAATTGTCCCTCGTGTGTGTTGGGTAGTGTTAGTGTGCTGGTCGGTGCGGACTCGGTGGGCCGAATGGCCTGTTTTCGCGCTGTATCTCTAGACTGAATGATGGTGAGCCGGAAGCCGTGGGAGGATTGAATTCGGTGGTGGTAAGGCTGAGGTTAGTCCAGACCACACCAACGTGCTTGAAGCGACCACCTAGACTGCTTGTTTAAGAAGGAACTGCAGATGCTGGAAAAATCGAAGGTCGATAAAAATGCTGGAGAAACTCAGCGGGTGAGGCAGCATCTATGGAGCGAAAGATTAGGTGACGTTTCGAGTCGAGACCGTTCCTCAGACTGATGTGGGGGTGGGTGGGGGCGGGAAAAAGAAAGGAAGAGGCGGAGACGGTGGGCTGTGGGAGAGCTGGGAAGGGGAGGGGAAAGAGGGAGAAAGCAAGAACTACCTGAAATTGGAGAAGTCAATGTTCATACCGCTGGGGTGCAAACTGCCCCAAGCAAAATATGAGTTGCTGCTCTTCCAATTTACGATGGGACTCACTCTGGCCATGGAGGAGGCCCAGGACGGAAAGGTCGGATTCGTAATGGGAGGGGGAGTTGAAATGCTGAGCCACCGGGAGATCGGGTTGGTTATTGCGGACCGAGCGGAGGTGTTGGGCGAAGCGATCGCCAAGCCTGCGCCTGGTCTCACCGATGTAGATCTAGACTGCTTGGTCAACTACTGGTGGGAAGCAAATGCCAGCCTCATCAGCAGCGCACCGTCGAGAAAAACACTCCCAATCTCGGCTCTGGCACCAACTGCAATTACCACCATCCAATGTGAATTAACTCAATTAGTCGAGACTGGGATCAAATGGTTGTAAACTCATGAATATTAATTTCATATTTAAATTCACGGCATGGAATTAACGTGGATAAATCACATCGTTAATAGCTTACCATTAATAAATCTGTAACTATTTACATTGATGAATATCGGGTCCTTTTACCTTATGACGGGGTGTGGTGGCACAACACAGAATGTGAACAAACGCAGTTTTATGTTTTTAGTTTCTACTTGAAGGGACTCAGCACGGAAACAGGCCCTTCGGCCCACCGAATCCGTGCCGACCAACGATCACCGCACAGATAGCACTGAAGTCAATTAACCTCGGGAGATTAAATAAGGGCCTGTCCCACTTACGTGTCCTTGGCACGCAAATTAAGCAACCTCGTGGTCGCGTTGAGGCGAGACGGTCCCGCAAAGGTCGGGCGCGATTTCATGCGTACGCACAGCTGTCTGGAGCGCGTGACGTCATTTGACGATGGACACAAAGCTGGAGTAACTCAGTGGGACCGGCAGCATCTCTGGAGAGAAGCAATGGGTGATGTTTCGTGTCGAGACTCTTCTTCAGTCTGAAAAGAAGGGTCTTGACCCGAAACATCACCCATTGCTTCTCTCCAGAGATGCTGCCGGTCCCGCTGAGTTACTCCTGCATTTTGTGTCTATCTTCAATTTTCTTGACCCCGCTCTGGGAGTAGAAGTGGGGGCGGATACGGACCGCAACGGCCGTGAGCCCCAGGCCGAGTTCGGCGATCGTTTGCCTGCTTCTGCTGCTGTTGAAGGTGAGACGTTGCGTCGCGCCAGGGTCTTGGGCCTGTCCCACTTTGGCCGTCAGTTCCGCGACAGGCCGTTGGCGTGCGAAGATTTCGTTCACTGCAAAAATTTCGGAGCCCCGCGCGATGTCGTGCACAACTACATACCCCTCCGCGATTCTGAGTGGGACCAGCCCCTCGCAGCCATACGATGCCCGTGCACCTCAACGCGACCACGAGGTAGCGTAATTTGCGTGCCAAGGACACGTACGTGGGACCGGCCCTTTAACGCAGTACAAACTCAGTACAGACAGCACTCGTAGTCAGGATCGAACCCGTTCACACGAGTCTGAAGAAGGGTTTCGGCCCGAAACGTTGCCTATTTCCTTCGCTCCATAGATGCTGCTGCACCCGCTGAGTTTCTCCAGCATTTTTGTGTACACACGAGTTCTATGTTATCCCACTTTCTCATCCACTAGGAGTAATTAACAGAAGCCAATCAACCTACAAACCTGCACATCTGTAGGTTAACGGGAGGAAACTGGAGCATCCGGGGAAAACCCACGCAGGCCACGGAGAGAACGTACAAACTCCGTACAGACAGCGCCCGTAGTCAGGATTTTCTCCAAGAACTTCGGTTTCCTCCCACACTCCAAAGAAGTACAGGTTTGTAGGTTAATTGGCTTGGTATAAATGGAAATTGTCCCTCGTATGTGTAGGATAGTGTAAGTGTGCGGGGATCGCTGGTCGGTGCGGACTCAGTGGGCCAAAGGGCCTGTTTCTGAGCTGTATCTCTAAACTAAATTAAACCAAACCCATACTAATCACATTTTATTGTTGCAAGTGTGAAGTGCAAATGCACACAGTGAAAGGTTTTTCATGCAAACAGTCCAGTAGACTATTGTCATACATAAGCACATCCCCGATTAGCAAATTGTACAGAAATAGTCTTATAGTCATAGAGTGATCCAGTGTGGAAACAGGCCCTTTGGCCCAACTTGCCCACACCGGCCAACAATGTCCTATCTACACTAGTCCCAGTGTTTGGCCCATATTCCTCCAAAACCTGTCCTATCCATTTACCTGTCTAACTGTAGACAGACACAAAAACGGCACCAACTCAGCGGGACAGGCAGCATCTCTGGAGAGAAGGAATGGGGGCGAGAACCTTCTTCAGACTTCAGTCCTTCTCTCCAGAGATGCCGCCTGTCCCGCTGAGTTATTTCAGCACTTTGTTTCTATCTTGGGTTTAAACCAGCATCTGCAGTTCCTTCCGACACACATATGAGTCTTAACTGTTTATGGGTGGTGTTAGATAGTCAAGAGTTAGATAGAGTTAGATTTAGCTCTTAGGATTAATGGAATCAAGGGATATGAGGGAAAAGGAAAGAAAGGAACGGGGTACTGATTTTGGATGATCAGCCATGGTTTGGACACACTAGAGGCAGGAAACATGTTCCCGATGTTGGGGGAGTCCAGAACCAGGGCCCACAGTTTAAGAAAAAGGGGTAAGCCATTTAGAACGGAAACACTTTTCACACAGAGTGTTGTGAGTCTGTGGAATTCTCTGCCTCCGAGGGCGGTGGAGGCCGGTTCTCTGGATGCTTTCAAGAGAGAGCTAGATAGGGCTCTTAAAGATAGCGGAGTCAGGGGATATGGGGAGAAGGCAGGAACAAGGTACTGATTGGGGATGATCAGCCATGATCACATTGAATGGCAGTGCTGGCTCCAAGGGCTGAATGGCCTACTCCTGCACCTATTGTCTATTGTCTATCATATTGAATGGCAGTGCTGGCTCCAAGGGCCTACTCCTGCACCTATTGTCTATGTTTCTATGTTTCTATGTTTCTATGTTTCTAACGGAAGTGTTGTTTTGTTTGTGCACACACACACACACACAGTGCTGGCCCAGGACTGCGACGCGGGGCCCAACGCGGAGATTTCCTACTTCACCCAGGCCGCCGAGTTTGCCGTTACCCCTCAGGGCCTGGTCGTGGTCAAGCAATGGCTGGACTATGAGAAAACCAACCACATGTACGAGTTTGTGGTGGCCGCGGTGGACAGAGGTCAACCCCCTCGGACCGGGACGACGTCCGTGCGGATACGGATCTCCAACGTCAACGACCAGAGCCCCGCCTTCTCACAGAACGTGTACGTGGTCCTCCGTCTGCGGAGAAGCACTCATTACTTTTACCGAACGGCAAAAGGAAACCAAGCAGAGTTGAGACAGGAAAACCTGGTCCCCTCCATCTCTCCGATAGACGCAAAATGCTGGAGCCACTCAGCGGGTCCGGCATCATCTCCGGAGGAAAGGAATGGGTGACGATTAGGGTCGAGACACCTTCTTCAGACTGAGGGCTCTCATGGCCCTGTCCCACGGTACAAGTTCATTCCAAGAGCTCTCCCGAGTTTGCCCTGATTCGAACTCAGAGATTTACGGTAATGGCCACTCGTCGGTACTCGGGGCTCTCGTGGACATTTTTCATCATGTTGAAAAATCTTCACGAGTCTTCCCGTGCTTACCTGCCGTTAGCGAGTCTTCCCGAGTACCTGCCGTTAGCGTTACGAGCCGCTAAGAGACGTCCCCGAGCTCCAACGTACCCGCTATGTTCATTCTCTGTGCTTAACACGAGTTTGATTTTTTTTTAAACTCGGGAGAGCTCTTGGAATGAACTCGTACCGTGGGACAGGGCCATTAGTCTGAAGAAGGGTCTCGAACAGAAACGTCACCCATTCCTTTTCTCCAGCGATGCCGCCTGTCCCGCTGAGTTACTCCAGCATTTTGTGTCTATATTTGGTGTAAACCAGCATCTGCAGTTTCTTCCCACACACGGAGAGAGAGTTTAATTTAGTTTATTGTCATGTGTTCTGAGGTACAGTGAAAAGTTTTGTCGTTGCGTGCTATCCAGTTAACGGAAAGACTATAGATGATTGTTGTCACACCGTCCACAGTGTACAGGATAAAGGCAATCCGGAAGGATAAAGGGAAGAGAAGAGATGTTCGCGTGGGGAATTCATCCCATTGTTATTAATCACTGGGCCAGCACGGTGGCGCAGCGGTAGAGCTGCTGCCTCACAGCGCCAGAGACCCGGGTTCGATCCCGACTGCGGGAGCTGCCTGTACGGAGTTTGTACGTTCTCCCCATGACCGCGTGGGTTTCCTCCGGGTGCTTCAGTTTCCTCCCACACTCCAAAGACGTGGAGGTTTGTAGGCTAATTGGCTTGGTTAAATTGACCCAAGTGTGTAGGAGAGAACTAGCGCAGTGGGTAAATGGTTTCTCCCCCACACTCTAAAGACGTACAGATTTGTAGGATAAATGGCTCGGTAAAATTGTAAATTGTCGCCATTGTTTAAGATAGTGTAAGTGTGCAGGGATTGCCAGTCGGCACGGACTCAGTGGACAATTGCGAGTCATTTTGGGCCCCATATCTGAGGGAGGATGTGCTGGCTCTGGAGAGGGTCCAAAGGAGGTTTACAAGAATGATCCCAGGAATGAGTAGGTCAACCTATGAAGAGCGTTTGTCGACACTGGGCCTGTACTCGCTGGAGTTTAAAAGAATGAGGGGGGGGGGGACCTCATTGAAACTTACAGAATAATGAAAGGCTTGGACAGAGTGGATATGGAGTGGATATGGAGAGGATGTTCCTTTAGGAAGGAGATGATGAGAAATGTATTTAGTCAGAGGGTGACAAATCTGTGGAATTCTTTGACACAGAAGGCGGTAGAGGCCAAGTCGGTGGATATTTTTTAAAGCAGAGATAGGTAGATTTTTGATTAGTATAGATGTCCGAGGTTATGGGGAGAAGGCAGGAGAATGGGGTTCGGAGGGAGAGATAGATCAGCCGCGATTGAATGGCAGAGTAGACGTGATGGGCCGAATGGCCTAATTATACTCCTATCACTTATGACCGTATGACTGAAGGGCCAATTTCCATGCAGTATTTCTATACTATACTAATATAGACTATAGGTGCAGGAGTAGGCCATTCGGCCCTTCGAGCCAGCACCGCCATTCAACGTGATCATGGCTGAACATCCCCAATCAGTACCCCGTTCCTGCCTTCTCCCCATATCCCCTGACTCCACTATCTTCAAGAGCCCTTTCTAGCTCAATCATGAAAGTATCCAGAGAACCGGCCTCCGCCGCCCTCTGAGAGAATTCCACACTCACAACTCTCTGTGTGGAAACGTGTTTCCTCATCTCCATAAGGCTTACCCCTTATTCTTAAACTGTGGCCCCTGGTTCTGGACTCCCCCAACATCGGTAGCATGTTTCCTGCCTCTAGCGTGTCCAAACCCTTAATAATCTTATATGTTTCAATGAGATCCCTTCTCATCCTTCTAAACTCCAGCGTGTACAAGCCCAGCCGCTCCGTTCTATTAGTTTAATTGAATTTAATTTAGCATGGAAACAAGACTGGAGAAACCCCACGTGGTCACATGGAGAACGTACAAACTCCGTGCAGACAGCACCCATAGTCAGGATTGAACCCGGGTCTCTGGCGCTGTGAGGCAGTAACTCTACCGCTGCGCCACCGTGCCGCCCCTCGGCTGTTTGCTTCACTGATTAGAAAATGCGTAACCAAAAGGAACAATTTTTCTTCTGCCTCCTCTGGAGACGGGCGATTTTTTTGTGTCCGTCCTGGAACGACCGCCTTGTGGAGTGGAGCCGTGTGGAGGTTAGTGCCTTAAGCCCCTGTCCCATTTAGGAGACCTAAACAGCAACCTCTGGTGACCTTGCCCGCCACCCAAGGTTTCCATGAGGTCACCGGAGGTTTTGGTCACTCTCCCTAATGGTCGAAAGTGGTTTCCGCGTGGTCGAGGCTTCATCTAGGTTGCTGCTATTTTTTCATCATGATTAAAACCGGCCTCGACTAAAAATAGGTTGCCGTTTTAAAAATCGATCATTTTTTAGTCGCAGGTCTAGTCGAAGGAGGTTTTCTTCATAGTCGAGGAAGGTTTTCACCGTATGCGTGGGAGGTGGTGGGAGGTTGCAGGTCACCTCAACCTTGATTTTTTTTTTTGGGTGGCGGGCAAGGTCACCAGAGGTTGCTGTTTAGGTCTCCTAAGTGGGACAGGGTCTTTACAGAACATGCAGCCTGAGCTGGAAGCAGTTCAGGGAAAAAGTAAAATAGCACAGCTGAGGCACCGCCGGGTGTTCAAAGGATCGCTCCTCCCAGGTGGATTTCCCCTGAATCAGTCAAAGCATTCATTCCCGCAAAGATGCTCAGAGGGGAACACTTTTCCATAAAATGAATCTTTAAAGCGGTTCTGGGGCTCCGCAGCACAGAGCGTTAGTGTTTAAAACTGCTGCTTTTTCTTGAGATTTGTTCAATTTTTCAAGAATACTACTCACAGAGGGTTTCTTTATACGCCTTTATAGCTCGCCCTCGATACAGCTCTCTTCCCTTAAATAATTCTCAAAAGTTTTTTTCCCTTCCCTTTTGTAAGTGGCAGCATCTGAAACAGATGTTCGCAAACACTGGCCTTTATTCATAAGGCGCAGGATCTGGAAGGCCTTAGAAACGCAAATGTCGAGCTTATTAAATCTAGCGCAATGATTTTTAATCACTCTCATTCCCTGACACTGAATATAGATGGGATTGCACTTATGGTAATTATATATCTGTGTGGAAAAGATCTGGACCGAAATTTAATGCTTGAGGGAATTGTTGTTGGTTGAAAAAAAGGACATGGAATTTCTCCAAAGGCTCTGAAAAGAGCGGTTCTTGTGACTTAATTGGTAACATTCACTTCTCTCACTAAGAAGGTTCTGTTTAAGATCCACCCTGGAAATATCAGCCCAGGATCCAGTTCAAGGCAGTTGGAGTTAATGGTTGTTCAGTATTTTTCAGCTGATTCGGAACATTCTAGGGGCGGCACAGTGGCGCGTCTGGTAGAGTTCATAGGTTATAGGCGCAGAATTAGGCCATTCGGCCCATTGAGTCTACTCTGCTATTCAAACATGGCTGCTCTGTCTTTCCCTCTCAGCCCCATTCTCCTGCCTTCTCCCCACAACCCCTCACAGCCTTAGGGGTGAGGAAACTTTGGCTCACAGTGCCAGAGACCCAGGTTCGATCCTGACCTCGGGCGCTTTCCGTGTGGAGTTTGCATGTTCTTCCTGTGACACCCAAAGACACGCAAGTCTGTCGGTTAATTGGCCCTCTGAAACTTGCCCCCAGTATGTGGGGAGTGGATGGGAAAGTGGGATAGCATAGAACTAGTGCGAATGGACGATTGATGGTCGGTGTGGATTTGGTGGGCCGAAGGGCCTATTTCCATGCTGTCATCTTTCAATCAAGCAATCAATCTGACTAACATGCTTCAAAGACAATGTCATTCCAAATCGGAGAGAGCGACTACAAGCTTGGGTCAAGTTAAGTCAAGAGAGTTTATTGTCATGTGGCCCGGATAGGACAATGAAAGTCTTGCTTGCTGCAGCACAACAGAATATTGTAGGCATAAATACAGATCTGATCAGAGTGCCCATGTACCATAGAATATATATACACACACACATAAATAAACAGATAAAGTGCACTAGGCTGTTATAGTTCTGAGTTTGTTTGAAGTTGTTTTTAATAGCCTGATGGCTGTGGGGAAGTAACTGTTCCTGAACCTGGATGTTGCAGATTTCAGGCTCCTGTACCTTCTACCCGAAGGTAGCAGATAGATGAGTGTGTGGCCAGGATGGTGTGGGTCCTTGATGATGCTGGCAGCATTTTTGAGGCAGCGACTGCGATAGATCCCCTCGATGGTAGGGAGGTCAGAGCCGATGATGGACTGGGCAGTGTTTACTACTTTTTACTGATAATTATACCACTGAGAATAACTCAGGCCCGACAGCAGAACTAATGTGAATGGGTGATCGATGGTCGGTGTGGACTCAGTGGGCCACAGGGCCTGTTTCCATGCTGGTTATCTCAATCAATCAATCAATTCTGTGTTGTTTTCCTGATCTGGAGTACGGGCGTCAGGAGTTTATGGGAAGAAGGCAGGAGAATGGGGTTAGAGATAGATCGGCCATGATTGAATGTCGGAGTAGACTCGATGGGCTGAATGGCCTAATTCTGCTCCTATCACTTATGACCTTACGTTTAAGAAGGAACTGCAGATGCTGGAAAAATTGAAGGTAGACAAAAATGCTGGAGGAACTCAGCGGGTGAGGCAGCATCTATGGAGAGAAGGAATAGGCGACGTTTCGGCTCGAGACCCTTCTTCAGTCTGATGTCGGGGGGGGGGGTGGAAGAAAGGAAGAGGCGGAGACAGTGAGCTTGAGTGAGGAAGCTGGAGAGGGGAAGGAGGGAGAAAGTAAGGACTACATGAAATTAGAGAAGTCAATGTTCATACCGCTGGGGTGTAAACTACCCAAGCGAAATATGAGGTGCTGTGACCTTATGATCTTATGATCTCCCTGGTGTTTTTGGCCAATATTTATCATTATGGTAGATATCTAATCATTGATCATCATCACATTACTGCCCGTGAGAGAGAACTGTGTGCAAGTTACCCGTCAGGTTTCTGAAATATTGACTTCATTCACAAAGCATTTCACCAACTTTGAATTGTTTTGTATAGTTTGTTGTCAATGCTTTTTCTTCCCTAACTGTTTTTATTTTTGTAAACGTTTCCTTTCCCCGTGAAGCTTTTGAACAATGTTTTTTTCTACGTATAGTTCCCTTAAACATAATGTACCTTTAGCCTGTAGACTTTAGAGATACAGTGCGGAGACAGTCCCACCGAGCCCGCACCGACCCCGTACACTAACGCTGTCCTACACACACTACGGACAAATTACAATTTACATTAGTCGATTAACCTACAAACCTGCACGTCTTTGGAGTGTGGGACTTAACTGGAGCACCCGGAGAAAACCCACGCAGGTCACAGGGAGAACGTACAAAACTCTGTACAGACAGCACCCGTAGTCAGGATTGGACCCGGGGTCTCTGGCGCTGTTAAGCCCCTGTCCCACTTTCCCGAGTTACTCACGAATTCTCCCGAGTTTTCCCCTTGATTCAAACTCGGAGAATGTTCGTAACGAGTCTGTAGGAGTCCGTGGATATATCGTAGCGGCTCGTTATGTCAGCCGTAGGTACTCGGGGCATCAGGTAAGTCGGGACCTTTTTTCGGCCTGATGAAAAATGTCCACGAGTAAAACAAATAGCCCCGAGTACCCACGACTGGCATAACGAGCCGCTACGATATATCCACGGACTCGTTACGGACATTCTCCGAGTTTGAATCAAGGGGAAAACTCTGGAGAATTGGTGAGTAACTGAGGAAAGTGGGACAGGCCCTTAAGGCAGCAACTCTGCCGCTGCGCCAATGTGCCACCCTAAAGCTAATAGGGCGTGAAAGGTTATGAGGCGTAGGCAAGAGAATGGGGTTATGAGGGAGAGATAGATCAGACATGATCGAATGGCAGAGCCGACTCGATGGGCCGAAGGGCCTAATTCCGCTCCTATGTCTTACGATCATAATAGATTTTTCTCATCCTTCGCATACAGATATAAGACGTTTCTATCGGAAGATGCTGGGCCTAATAGCCTAGTCGCCACAGTGCATGCGAAGGATGCTGATGGTGACAATGTTATCTATACAATCACTGGAGGAAACGAAGAGAAAAACTTTGTACTTGACAACCAAAAAGGTAAAACTATTCAAATATTTATGGCCCAATTGGTTAACACATGAGTTTACAGCGCCATTAAAACCATTTGTTTATTTAGGTTTTAGTTTTGGAGATACAGCGTGGAAACGGGCCCTTCGGCCCAACTCGCCCACACCGGCCAACATGTCCCACCTACACTAAACCCACCTGCCTGCGTTTGGCCAATGCCCCTCCAACTCTGTCCTATCCATGTACCTGTCTAACTGTTTCTGAAACGTTGGAGTTGTCCCAGCCTCAACTACCTCCTCTGGCAGCTTGTTCCATACACCCACCACCCTTTGTGTGAAAAAAAGTTACCCCTCAGATTCCTATTAACAGAGAGAGTCGCTTGGGTGGGTGACCAACCCCAATCTGTAACCATCACTTGGAGAGGGGGGGAATTCACTTGGAAATGCTAAAGGTGATTAGGCAATGTGGGCAGAGACGTGGAGAGGGGGGACATGCTGCATGGGCAACAGCCTGTCCTCAATATGACATCGCCCAGGCTTGCATCCGACCACACATCACCTGCAAACTAGGATGTTTGAACAGAAAACAGGTGCTGTGAATAAAGGGGCATTAAGTATTTCTATAAGGCATTTGATAAGATGCCACATCAGTTTGTTTAGTTTAGGCAATAGACACAGGAGTAGGCCATTCGAGCCAGTACCGCCAATCACTGTGATCATCCACTATCAGTACCCCGTTCCTGCCTTCACCCCATATCCCCTGACTCCACTATCTTTAAGAGATCTATCTAACTCTCTCTTGAAAGCATCCAGAGAACCGGCCTCCACCGCCCTCTGAGGCAGAGAATTCCACAGATTCACAACCCTTATTCTTAAACTGTGGCCCCTGGTCCTGGACTCCCCCAACATCAGGAACATGTTTGCTGCCTCCAGGAACGGGGTACTGATAGGGGACGATCAGCCATGATCGCCATGAATGGCGGCGCTGGCTCGAAGGGCCGAATGGCCTCCTCCTGCACCTATTGTCTATGTTTTCTATGTTTCCCTGTATCTGGTTTGGAGCTGGTCCAAAGTGAACGTTGACCCGCGGTGACAAATTTTTTTGACCCCTCGGCAGGAATAATTAAACTACGGGGGAGCCCGCCGCCGAGACTCCAGGGGCCGCAGTACGTGCTGAACATCACGGCGACGGACGACAACGCCTCGGGAGGGCCCAGCTCCCTCAGCAGCAGCGCCCGGGTCATCGTGGGCATCAACGACGTCAACAACAACAAGCCCCTGTTCACAGAGGTACCTGCATCTCCCACCGGGGGGTCGGATGTAAGGGGAAAATATATACGGCCAACCGCATTGATATAGAAAGGGATCTTGGGTTCCAAGGCCATAACTTCATGAAAGTGGCAGCACGTACGCAGTTAGAGTGATCATAGACAATCGACAATAGGTGCAGGAGTAGGCCATTCGGCCCTTCGAGCCAGCACCGCCATTCAATGTGACCATGGCTGATCATCCCCAATCAGTACCCCGTTCCTGCCTTCTCCCCATATCCCCTGACTCCGCTATCTTTAAGAGCCCTATCTAGCTCACTCTTGAAAGTATCCAGAGGATTGGCCTCCACCGCCATCTGAGGCAGCGCGGAAACAGACCCTCCGGTTCACCGAGTCTGCGCCGACCAGCGATCCCCGCACGCTAACACCATCCTACACACATAATAGGGGCAATTTACAATTTTACCAAACCAGTTAATCAACAAACCTGTACATCTTTGGAGTGTGGGAGGAATCCGGAGCATCCGGAGAAAACCCACGCAGTCAGGGGGGGGAGAACGTACACACTCCAGAGAACCGGCCTCCACCACCCTCTGAGGCAGAGAATTCCATAGACTCACAACTCTCTGTGTGGAAAAGTGTTTCCTCGTCTCCGTTCTAAATGGCTTAGATGGTTCTTAAACTGTGGTCCCCTGGTTCTGGACTCCCCCAACATCGGGAACATGTTTCCTGCCTCTAGTGTGTCCAAACCCTTAATAATCTCATATGTTTCAATAAGATTCCCCCTCATCCTTCTAAATTTCAGAGTGTACAAGCCCAGCCGCTCCATTCTCTCAGCATATGACAGTCCCGCCATCCCGGGATTTAACCTTGTAAACCTGCGCTGCACTCCCTCAATAGCAAGAATGACCTTGCTATTCTTCGTTCCCCTCCTCTGGACAAGAGACTCTGTGTGCGCCAACCCAATCTATTCTTCTCATGACTTTGAACACCTCCATAAGATCACCCCTCATCCTCCTGCACTCCGAGGAATAGAGTCCCAGCCTGCTCAACTTCTCCCTGTAGCTCAGACCCTCGAGTCCGGGCGAATGCATGAAATACTCAACGGATCAGTGGCCACATTCTGATGATAGAACTTGGATCATCCACCTGATACACTTTGACCTGCTGAGTATTTCCGGTATTTTACAGTCGTACAGGACGGAAACAGGCCCTTCGGCCCAATTCGTCCGTGCCGACCAAGATGCCCCATCTAAACTCGTCCCATTTGCGCCCGCGTTTGGTCCATATCCACCTGAACCTCACCTATCTGCGCACCTGTCCTGGTATCTTTAAGTTTTGTTACAGAACCTGCCTCAACTACCTGCTTTGGCACCTGTTCATAAGTTCTAGGAGCAGAATTAGGCCATTCGGCCCATCAATCATGGCTGATTTATCTTTCCCTCCTAACCCCATTCTCCTACCTTCTCCCCATAACCTCTGACACCCATACTAATCAGGAATACCCATATACCATACATTTCGATACACCCACCACCTTCTGAAATATGTTTCTATATTTTCATCAACCACAGTATTTTTTTTCTCAAGTCACACAGGAGCTCAGAAAAGAATACAAAGGTAGCATATTTCATAAGCCAAGTGTATGTGTTAGAGTGTATAAGAAAATGCATCACTAGTGCTTGCAGGATGGTATATTCAATTGCAGCTTGGTCCTATATTGAATGCTCTTTAAGTGGGGTGACAGTCTCATAGTCACTGCTGAACCAAGAGGAAATACCCGCTCATGAAAAGACGACTCAAGCAGTCTTCAAAAACTCTTTATGCATCACCCAAAGGAATGAGACCAAAATATTACAAAGATGTTTTACAAAGAAATAGTAAGATTAAACGAGAAAATACCAGTTCGAAGTTTGATCGTTATTTTATGAGGAGTACGTTGAGGGAATACGTGAAGAACCCCGCCAGGACGCATGCGTGTCATTCTTCAAAGCAGCGGTGTGAAATCACAGATAACTGAACATAGTAAGATTAGAGAAGAGATACCAGTTAAGTATATGATCAAGGGTGGGAGTGGAGGGCACGTATTCCCTCAACGTACTCCTCATAAAATAACGATCAAACTTTGAACTGGTAAGTTCTCGTTTAATCTTACTATTTTACTTCGGAGTCACGTGAGTGACTACGTGAAGATTTCAAAGCTCTGTGATTTCATGCCGTGGAAACGAGTCCATGCATCACATCTGCCTTAATGACTGTAGGAGGAATTGTGTCAACATAATTTAGACATGAATCCGACATTGAAATCCATGAAATTTATTAACACAAAATTATAGCCCCTATTTATGGGGTAAATTAAATTACAGAACTTAAAATTGTTTCTGCAAACGTTCCAGGTTTAATGACTGGTTTATGATAAAATATTTTTCTGGTTTATGATAAAATGTTTTTTCCCCTGACCATCCTGCTGTCTTGAGGATTTGGTCCATTGGTACATCCAACTGCATAGCTGCCGATGTAGCTGCAGCCCTGATGGAATGGGATTTAAAAATATTAGTACCCACCCCAGCCTGTATTAGAACCTGTTTCAGCCATCTTGAGATGGTCTGGACCGTCACTCTTTTGTGTGGTTGCTTATGGCTGACCAGAAGTGCCTTCCCATTGCCTCTGATGATTTTCGTGTTCTCCATGTATAACAACAAATGTCTTACTATACAGAGACGATCATCTGTTGGGTATGACCTAAATTGTATATTGAGGCCTGCTGATCCCTGTCTGTTCTGCTTAACTAATTCATAAATATGAAACGTAATATTTCCAGATGAAGAAGTCATGTTGTCCAGTCTTAATTTATGTAATGACTGTACCCTTTGTGCTGTGACCAAAGCCATTAGCATGACTTTTTAATGTCAGTCTATGTAGGGACAGAGCTGTTGCTGGAGACCAATTCCTGAGCATCTTCAGGACAATACTCACATCCCATATTTGAGAGTACCTGGTTCTTGGGGGATTGGTATTAAAAATTCCCCTCATAAGTTTTGTTACCAGTGGGTGATTCCCAACAGAGTGACGCTCTGTTCCTTGCCATAGATAAGTTGATAGGGCACTTCTGGCGCAGTTGATGGCACTATAACTGAGCCCCTCATCATAATGGAGGCCTGCCAGGTATTCCAGAACAGACGGGATGTTCATTTCTCTGTAGGTGATGCTGTTTTTGTGACAATACATCCCCCATTTCCTGATATAGACCAGATACTGTTTTTTGGTGGACTGTCTGTGGGCCGCCGAAATCATGTTCACTGTTCGGTCCGTCAGTCCCAGATGTAGTAGTGGTATTTTTAGACTCTACAAATTAATAAATTCAAATAGTTATGGCATGGGTGGCTATCCCTTGTTATGGGATGAACCAATAAGTCTGGTCTATTCGGGATGGTGATACATGGTTCTAATACCATGTTCAGTATCACTGGGAACCATGGTTGAGTAGGCCAATCGGGTACTACCAAAATAACAGACGCAGAGTCTTGCTGTATTTTCCTTAATACCCGACTGATGAGGCAGAAAGGAGGGAATGCATAAATAAACAATTTCCCCCAATGCAGCGAAAATGCATCTGTCGCCGCTGCCCCTGGGTCTGGTTCCCACAAAACATAGTTTGATAACTGGTGATTAAGCCTGGATGCGAATAGATCGATATCTGGTGTTCCATACCGTGCTGTAATATCAGCAAATACTTTTTTATTCAACATCCATTCGGTGTTTTCATTAAATTTTCGTGACCTGGTGTCTGCCACTAAATTTAGTTTACCTGGTAGGTAAGTAGCTGATATCCAAATATCTCTCTGGATACACCATTGCCAAATTGTATTAGCCAGATTGGCACATGATGTCGATTTGTTTCCACCCATGTGGTTGATATATGCTACCACGGTGGTATTGTCAATCTGTAGTCTAACATGCTGGTGATATGACCCAGTACAATATGACTTTAGGCCATAGAATGCACCCAACATTTCCAGGTAGTTTATGCCCAGTGTTAGTAATAATGATGCCTCCTGAGCAGTCCATCTACCTCCACAGCTGGAGATGGAATTGGTGGCACCCCAACCAAGTGCACTGGCATCAGTTTGTAGCACCATAGAAGGGTTGCTGATAATGATTGGATTGAAACAAAGCCGAATGTTATCTATCCACCATTTTAGTTCCATTATAGCTTTGATTGGTAGCTTCATTGGTCTGTCAAAATGACCAGCATTAATTTTGAGTGCTTGTATTTTTGCTCTCTGTAAATTTTGGTAATGTAAAGGTCCGAATTGTGTGGCTGGAAAAGCAGCCACCATTTTGCCAATTACTTTTGCTACCAATCTGATGGACGGTTTACTGATGTCAATGAGGTTATTGCAAGCCTCTATTAAGTCTATAGCCTTTCCCTTTGGCAAAGTAACCGACATGTGAACTGAGTCAATGGTGAACCCCAAATAATCCATAGTAGTGGAAGGCGTTAATTTAGATTTAACTGGATGGATAATAAATCCCAGTTTTTCAAATAACTTTTTTGTGGCTGTTACAGTTTGTTTGGCCAATTCCAAAGTTTTGCCCACAATAAGTATGTCATCTAGATATGCCATGACCATCTGTTTTCGTTTCCGTAGAAACGCTAGGGCAGGTTTCAAAATTTTTGTGAACAGCCTGGGGGCTGATGTTAACCCATTTGGCAGCGCTCTATACTGCCACTGCTGTCCCATCCAGTTGAATTTTAAGCAACATCTGTGGTCACCTCGTATAGGCACTGAATAGTAAGCATCTTTTAAATCGATGCTAGCCATGAAGTAACCTTTGGAAATCAATTGTTTTGCAGTAACAAAGGTTTCCATTTTAAAATGAATATATTGTACAAATGTATTCACTTTGGTCAGATCTATGATGATGCGACAACCACCATCTTTTTTGTTTTTGGTAAAGATATTGGACACGAATTCTAGCGGTTCGTGTTGGGATTTTTCAATTACCCCTTTTGCGTAAAGCCGCTCCAGTTCAGCATGCGCTTCTGATTTTTCTTTACCGGAAAGTACGAACATTCGGTTCAGTATATGCTGAACTGGAGGGCTGTACTTGTGTATAAATTCTATGGTATATCCCTGGATATACCGGAGGAGGGGGCGCTGCTCTGGCAGCAGCCATGTCATGCAGCTCGTCAGTTTTTCAACTTTTTTTTATTTTTTTAGTATGTTTTAAAGTCTGTATTTAATGTTTCTTCGTGTGTTTTGTGTGGGGGGTGGTGTGGTGGGGTAAGGGGGAACCGCTTCGGTCGCCTCCTCCACGGAGTGGCGAGTTTTTCCAGGTCGCCTCCCCCGTGGCCTAACATCAAGGATCGACGTGGTCTTTCTCGGAGACGCGCCCGGGGCTTCAGCGGCGGGCCCAACGTGGACTCTCGGCGTGGAGCGGGTGAGCCCTCGCTGGAGGGGAGCGCTCCGTTTCGCTGGCCCGAGGCAGCCGGCAGCCTGAAGTCGCAGCCTGAAGCCGCGGTCTGCAGAGCTCCAGCTAGTGCGGCGTCTACAGCCCGGGATCTCACGTTGGGGACCCGGGGGAAGAAGAAGCCATCACTGCCGGCCCGCGGCCGACTTCTACCGCGGGTCCGGCATGGACTTACCATCACCCCTGGAGGGGAGCTTCGACCGCCGGCCCTGCAGTCTACGGTGCTTCTGGCTGCGGCGAGGACTTTAAATCTTGACCGCCAGTCTGCGGCCTACAACAATCTAAAGCCGCGGTCTCCGGTGAAAAAGAGCCGATCCTGGACTGACTCTGGACTCTGGTCCTGACCACGGGGGGGAAATGGAGGAGGACTGGCCAAATTTTGTGCCTTCCACCACAGTGATGAATGCTGTGGTGGATGTTTGTGTTACATTTTTATTGTGGTTGTGTGTTCTTTATTATTGTATCGCTACAGACAACCCAAATTTCCACCAGCCTGGCTGTGTGGCAATAAATTATATCTAATCTAATCTAATACTGCTTAAAATATAAGTGTCGGTAGTTAACATACTCCATGCATCCAGAAAGGAGTGTAATCTCCCCCCAACCTCCATGCTCCCTGCAATTTGTAGGGAACCAGACCCACCTACCTCCATAGTTACCAGTGGCAGGTTTACTTCTTTTTGTAAATCCTTCGTTGATGTTGAGGCGTCGGTGTCTGGGTTTGTGGTTTGGTTGATGTTGGAGGTTTGCGTATCTTCCAAGAAGGCCGGCCTGGGCCATGGCCTAAAAAAGACTCATGTTCGGTGTACCGGACCTTCGAGCTTTCACCAGTCAGTCTTGTTCTACTGGTGGGTGCGTATGGGTGCTGTCTATGGCCGTAGTGGGTTTTTGATGAAGTCCCTTTTATGAGCCCCAGGGTTTTTGCCTCTTCATCGAGCTCCTTGACTTGCTTCGATAGGTTACCTCCAAATAGTAGAATTGGTGGTTTTACGTTTCCAGGTTTGCACAGACCCGCGAATTTTGGGTTTAAAGTAGGTCGGATGGCACTCTTCCTGATGCTGTTTATTTCATATTGTGTGTTGCAACGCCGTGCCAGTGCATCCTGTTGGTCCTGCGACATGTCCTTCTCATCTACTGTGCGGGTGAAAGCTGTTATTCCCGCTGTTTGGAGCTTTAATACCTTTTGGAGTTTGATATCCATGCCTCTAACTCCTACTCCGATATGTTTCCATATGCAATTATTTACAACAGGAACATTCAGGGATATACAGTTACCCGGTGCCAGGTGTCTTGCCGTGGTGTCCAACACAGCCTGTTCCTGTAGCTGGTTAAAGGACATATAATCTATACTGGCAGCTAGTTTTTTCTCCAGGTTTTGGCCAGTCTGGTCTGGCTGTATGAAGTTGGACACCATGTCCAGTAGATTTTCACGTTCCTGCACCCCCTGCACACTTGATTTCTCTTCTGCAAACCCCTCTTCAGGATCTGCCCAGAACTGACCCCCAGTACTCCCCTCTGACGAGGGAGATGCACTGTGCAGCCCTACAAGAGGTGCTGCTGTGGGTTTTACATAGAGCCCACAGTGACTAGACTCCATCTCCCGGAGCCTGTCACGTTGGAGCAAGTGCTCCACACACCGCTCCATCCGGCTCCAGCGCTCACGGTCGCTGGCCGCTCGCGGCTGCTCAAAGTCGGACTCATCTGAGTCCACGACTTTGTTGGTTTTTTGTTTTGCCTTACCGCCCGGCCGCGGAGTGGATCTGGCCGGTGCGGAGGCGACATCGGGCACAGCTGATCCCATTATAGGTGATTCAAGTGCCGCGGGCCGCTGCTGGCTGCCCGCTACTCTGCGGTCCTCCCCCACCAGCTTTGTCGCAGCCCTCGTTGCTTTCTCCAACTTGTCCATGTTCCCCACCTGTAATCAGTATGGGAAAACACAAAAAGACCGCAGAGTAACTCTTACCTGCAGGTTCCGGCTTTTATACTGCCGCTGCGGGGGAACGTCATTCCACCCCACCTGACTGTTTCGCAATGCATGTAGCGATATGACACGCATGCGTCCTGGCGGGGTTCTTCACGTAGTCACTCACGTGACTCCGAAGTAAAATGTCTGCTGTCCATTCCCTCCACATACTGCCTGAACCGCTGAGTTCCTCCAGCACTTTGTAATTTGCTGAAGATTCCAGCATCTCTCGTGTCCTCGTATTTAAATTGAGTCAATTTAAGAAAACCATAAGAGCGGCACGGTGGCGCAGCGGTAGAGTTGCTGCCTTACAGCGCTTGCAGCGCCGGAGGCCTGGGTTCAATCCCGACTACGGGTGCTGTCTGTACAGAGTTTGTACGTTCTTCCCGTGACCGCGTGGGTTTTCTCTGAGATATTTGGTTTCCTTCCACACTCCGAAGGTTTGTAGGTTAATGTGCAGGGATCGCTGGTCGGCAAGGACTCAGTGGGCTGAAAGGCATGTTTCCGTGTTGTATCTCTAAACTAAACTAAACTAAACTAAACTAAGTTCTTTAAGATGACCCAAGAAAAGACACAGTGCTGGAGTAACTCAACGGGTCAGGCAGCATCTCTGGAGAACATGGATAGGTGACGTTTCGGGTCATGTCCTTTCTTTATCTACTCCTGTACCTATTGTCTATTGTCTAATTATACCTTTCTTTAAATAGACAATAGACAATAGATGCAGGAGTAGGCCATTCGGCCCTTCGAGCCAGCACCGCCATTCACTGTAATCATGGCTGATCATCCCCAATCAGTACCCCATTCCTGCCTTCTCCCCATATCCCTTGATTCCGCTATCTTTAAGACCCCTATCTAGCTCTCTCTTGAAAGCATCCAGAGAACCTGCCTCCACCGCCCTCTGAGGCAGAGAATTCCACAGACTCACAACTCCCTGTGAGAAAAAGTGTTTCCTCGTCTCTGTTCTAAATGGCTTACCCCTTATTCTTAAAATGTGGCCCCTGGTTCTGGACTCCCCCAACATCGGGAACATGTTTCCTGCCTCTAGCCTGTCCAAACCCTTAATAATCTTATATGTTTCAATAAGATCCTCTCTCATCCTTCTAAACTCCAGAGTATACATGCCCAGCTGCTCCATTCACTCAGCATATGACAGTCCCGCCATCCCGGGAATTAACCTTGTAAACCTACACTGCACTCCCTCAATAGCAAGAATGTCCTCCCTCAAATTAGGGGACCAAAACTGCACACAATACTCCAGGTGTATTCAATCATGTTGGTCAATTGCACCAGTCACATAGTCCTATAGTTCCTATTTTAACAGAATCCCTGGAGGACCGACAGATGCAGGTAAACAGTAGTGATACAATTCATAAATTGACAAGACATAGGAACAGAATTAGGCCATTCGGCCCATCAAGTCTACTCCGCCATTCAATCGCGGCTGATCTATCTCTCCCTCACACCCCCATCCTCCCCATAGCCATTGGCACCCGTACTAATCAACAATCTATCAATCTACATTTTAAAAACACCCAATGAGGTACATGTTGGTGGAAGGAACTGCAGATGCAGGTTAAAACCGAAGGTAGACACAAAAAGCTGGAGTAACTCAGCAGGTCAGGCAGCATCTCTGGAGAATGGGAATGAATGGGTGGCGTTTTGGTTCGAGACCCATCTTCACGTTTTCGCTGATAGTTTAATTAACAGGAAGGAATCTTGATGGCATTTATTTTTCTGTTTTTTTTATATTAGTGTTTAAAGTACAGTGAAGATGCTTGTGTCTTGGAGAACCAGCCCGCTGGAACCTTCGTACTTCAAGTCAAGGCTCATGACGCTGATCTTGGAGTGAATGGACAGGTGAAATATGGACTTATGATTCGAGAAGGAATTACTCCAGGTTTCCGAGTTAATCCTGACACTGGTGAGTATAATGTTTAGTTTCGCTTAGTTTTTGTCTTTAGTCTTAAACCCCTGTCCCACGGTGCGAGTTCATTCCAAGAGCTCTCCCGAGTTTAAAAAAACTCGTGGTAAGCACGGAGAGTGAACGTAGCGGGTACGTTGGAGCTCGGGGACGTCACTTAGCGGCTCGTAACGCTAACGGCAGGTACTCGGGAAGACTCGCTAACGGCAGGTAAGCACGTGAAGACTCGTGAAGATTTTTCAACATGTTGGGAGAACTCTTGGAATTAACTCGTACTGTGGGACAAGGCTATTAGAGGGCACGTAAACAAGTCCTTCGGCCCAACGAGTCCGCGCCGACCAGTGATCACCCCGCACACTAACTCTATCCTACACACACTAGGGGCAATTTACATTCATACCAAGCCAATTAACCTACAAGCCTTTATGTCTTTGGAGTGTGGAAGGAAACCAGAGATCCCGGAGAAAACCCACGCAGGTCACGGGGAGGAACGTACAAACTCCGTACAGACAAGCACCTATAGTCAGTGATTGAACCCAGGTCCCTGGTACTGTCAGGCAGCAACCCTACCGTCGCTCCACAGTGCCGCCCTTTAGTTTAATTTATGGTCACGTGTATCAAGGTACAGTGAAAATCTTTTTTGTTGCGTGCTGTCCAGTCAGCGGAAAGACAATATGTCATTACATTCAAGCCATCAACAGAGTACAGATACAGGATAAAAGGAATAAGGTTTATTGCAAGATAGTCCAGTAATGTCCGATTAGATTAAAGATAGTCGGAAGGTCTAAAATAAGGTAGATGGTAGGTCAGGACAGCTTTCTAGTTGGTGATAGGATGGTTCAGTTGTCTGATAACAGATGGGAAGAAACTGACCCTGAATCTGGAGGTGTGCGTTTTCACACTTCTATGCCTCTTGCCTGATGGGAGAGGAGAGAAGAGGGAGTGGCCAGGGTGCGACTCGTCCTTGATTATGCTGCTGGCTTTGCCGAGGAACTCATTCAGTAACTTTGCAATAAAAAAACAAATAGACTGAACTGAAATTAAAAATCCATGCAAAAAAAATTCTTCACCTCAATTTATTGTGAAACAAAAGAAGATCGGTGATACTCTTTTTTTAATCATTCATGTTTAAAAACAAATAAGGCTACTGGACCTCAGACATCTCCGCACACTAGGTATAATTTGCAAGCTTTTTAAGCCAAGCCAACTAACCTACAAACCTGTACGTCTTTGGAATGTGGGAGGAAACCGGAGCACCCGGAGAAAACCCGCGCGGTCACGGGGTGAAAGTGCAAACTCAGTTTCTGTGCAAGATTGTAAATTGTAAATCAAGTGTAAGATTGTAAATTGTAACTATTGTGTAGGATAGTGTTAGCGTGCAAGTGATTGCAGGCCAATAGACAATAGACAATAGGTGGTCAGGTGTTAGGGGAAAATATACATGGCCAACCGCATTGATATAGAAAGGGATCTTGGGTTCCAAGGCCATAACTTCATGAAAGTGGCAGCACCTACGCAGTTAGAGTGATCATAGACAATAGACAATAGGTGCAGGAGTAGGCCATTCGGCCCTTCGAGCCAGCACCGCCATTCAATGTGATCATGGCTGATCATCCCCAATCAGTACCCCGTTCCTGCCTTCTTCCCATTTTCCTTGACTCCGCTATTTTTAAGAGCCCTATCTTGCTCTCTCTTGAAAGCATCCAGAGGCCAGCATGGTGGGTCAAAGAGCCTGTTTCTGCGCTAAAGTCTAAAGTAAAGGGATATGGGCCAAACGCCAGCAAGTGGGACTATTGTAGATTGTCAATGTGGGCAATTTGGGCCGAAGGGCCTGTTTCCATCTTCTATGACTCTATAAAGACTGAAGGGGCCCAACCCAAAACGTTGCCAATCCAAACATCATCTGACCCACAGAGAAACTCGGTTCTCAACCCGAAACGTCACCTATTCCTTCGCTCCATAGACGCTGCCTCACCCGCTGAGTTTCTCCAGCATTTTTGTCTACCTTCGATTTTTCCAGCATCTGCAGTTCTTTCTTATACATAGGGAGGAACTCCAACACTTTGTGTTCCGCACAAGATTTCAGCATCTGTAGTTCCTTGCGTTTCCATAACACCGTCTCCCATCGTACATTCCACAGCGGCAACAGTGTGGAAAATGCTTTACCAATGGTTCTGAATCCATGTCTCCAGCCAGTTGACACACTTCAAGGCAGAAACCATGACGCAATAATTCTTCCTTGTGTAAACAACTAACGTGCACCTCTATATTTCCACTAGGACCAGAGGCCACAGCCTCAGAATAAGAGGACGTCTCTTTAGAACGGAGATGAGGAGGAATTTCTTCAGTCAGAGGGTGGTGAATCTGTGGAATTCATTGCCTGAGATGGCCGTGGAGGCCAAGTCAATGGGATATATTTTTAAGGCGGAAATTGATAGATTCTTGATTAGTGCGGGTGTCAGGGTTTACGGGGAGAAGGCAGGAGGATGGGGCTAAGCGGGAAGATAGATCAGCCATGATTGAATGTCGGGAGTAGACTTGATGGGCCGACTGGCCTAACTCTGCTCCTATCACTTGTGAATTTATGAGGAGACTATTGCCCTTTACAACTCTTTTAGTGGATATCATGTCTTTATCTCTGTTGGTGCTCAAAATTAATGTGTGACAATAAGGGAATATATCTCACGCTTCATCCTCTGATTATCACAACTTCTCTGTCAGGTCAGTTCGGCGGGAGTTCCCCGACCTGACCGTGCTGCCTGCTCCGTGGTCATATAGCCGGCGACTAAACCGTCTCCCCCACCAGGTTTGCCAGGTGAGGAGGGGGCTGTGGACCCCCAGCAGGACCAAAAACAAGACCTGTCAAAGGGCGGATGAGCTCCTAACGAGCCAACGGCCATCCACACTTCAGTAGAAGTTGCGATCACTGTCGTACACGGCACTGTAAGGAATGATGATAAAGCACATACACACCAAAATCCTGTACTTCCAGCGGCGGAAGTCGGCAGGAACTGGAGGACAGAGACGTGTGGTGCGTCCGTCACCGTTCCCGTTGGAAACCAGCATCACTGTGTCGCTAATGTTTTCAACGATGATGATTGAGTGAACTGTCCCATCAAATGATTTCCTATCGATAAAATGCAAAGTCAACGGTCAGTTCTCAAAGAAGGATCCTGGATTTATCACCTTTGGACAGCTACATGGATAGGAAAGGTTTAGAGGGATGTGGGCCAAACCCAGACAGGTGGGACTATCGTAGATGGGGCAACTTGGTCGGCATGGGCAAGTAATGGGGCTTTCTCACGGGGCGACTTGACGCAAGAGGTAACCAGAGTTGAACATCGTGGGAACCTCGCACGATAACCGTACGGCATTCGTGGACGACCGTGGACCACCGTGGCGCTAACGGCAGGTACTCGTGTAACTTGTTGACTCGGGAGAAAATTCAAGCAAGCTTGAATTTCTCCAAGAGTGACTTGTACACTTGTGGTTGAAGATTGCAACATTATATGGACGTAGTGGCCAGTGCGATATCCGTAATAACTCTTGCGTTTACCGTGGGAACTCCTGCGAACGGTGAACCCGGAAGCTGGACAGAGGGGACAGAAGGTGAGTAAAAAAGGTGGTCTCAATATCGCCAATGGAACATGTGTCCATCGAGGACGTCCCACCTCATTGTCATTGTTGGAGAATCTTTTTCACTGGAACACTTGCAGAGATGGCTCCCAGAAAAGCTCAAAGAAAGGGGGTAAAGCATGTCAGAAAGGTTTTTGCCATGCAGGAGAATGAGGAGGAGACGCAGCAAGAGAGACAGGTGGAGAGGCAACAGGAGATGCCACAGATAACACTGCCTGTGGGCTCCTTGGAGCAGGGAGATTGATGTCTGCAATTCTGCATTAACACATCACTACAAGATGAATGTCTCTAATGTTATAATCCCTCTCATGCTGAAACACAAAATAGTTGAAGGGAGGTGATATAATCGCATTTTCATTCTTTTTCATTTTTGAGTGTTCAGGTCCCTCAATTGCTGAGCTATTTAAACGTTTGAAAGTTTCACCTCTCAGTAGATAATAAAAGAAGACAATCATCACAGTCAATGTGAGACAAAGTCTTTATTCCTATTTGACAATATAAAAAGACGACTTCTTGCACATATTGAGAGAAGGTGCATCACACCAAACAACATTTGTCTAAAAAAGGGCTTCGCAAACATGAAAATCAACAAATGAGGCACGCTAGATTTTTTTAAACAGATTCTATTCATGAACCTCCGCAACAAGCCTAAACTCAGGCAATAAAAGGGACAATGCAATGTGCTAAATGGCAGGTTTTGCGGACGACCATCTTATAGGAAGCACTTTTCAGAGGACAACACTTTAAAGTGAAACAAAGAGAAGTAAGCAGGATTACAACGGGACATTATTATCAGCTTATTTTCTATGCATGTCTGCTAACATGCAGTAGTGTTCCTGTGGTCGGCTACCCATCAATAGAGCTGTCCTGCCACGGCACACTCCCCAATTGTGAATTGTAGTAAGCGCAGAGATGGCCTCTTTGCTCTTTCCCACTGTATGTGCCCGTGTTACCTTTGAAACGCTGCAGTGGGACCATTTCCGCCTCGGTTGCACCACTTCTCCATGTACCTAGTGTTATTCCCCCTGTGTCACTGTCCACTAGGTCACCGTCCTGGATGGCTGTTGCTGATCCTGCAGCTGCACCTCATTCGGATCAGGTTGTGCAGAACACATGCTTCATATACTATAGTCTCCACATTGTCTTGAGCAAGCATCTAAATCTGTTTGCCAAGATGCCAAAATAATTTTCTACAACCCTCCTAGCCCTTGACAGCCTGTAATTGAAGATCCTCTGTTCCCTAGTTAGATTCCTCTGTGGATATGGCTTCATAATCCAGGGCCGTAGTGCAAAGGCTTCGTCAGCAACCATCGCATATGGGATGTCCGGGCTGTCTTCTCCTGACAGAGGTTCTGGATCAGGCATGCCTGCTGTTCCACCTTCCATTTTCTTTCCAAGCCAGGTTTCTTTCCAAATCCGGCCATCACCAACACTTCCAGGTGTGCCCACATCCACATACAGGAAGTTGTAGTTATGATCAACCACCGCCAAGAGTACAATTGAGTGGAATTTCTTGTAATTGAAATAATTTGAGCCACCTCTGGGTGGACAACGAATTGCCACATGCTTGCCATCCAAAGCCCCACATGTGTGAGCAAAGTTCCAACTGTTTTCAAACCCCAGCGCCACTCTCTTCCACGCATCTGGTGTACTGGGGCATTCCATCACTTCAGCTGCATAAAATTGGATGATCGCCTCACAGGTTTCTCAGACAATACCACAGATGGTGTTGGTGGCGACAAGAAAGTTGCAAGATAGACTTTTATAAGAATCGCCTGAGGCCAAGTAGCGGAGGGTGATTGCTATGCGCAACCCTGGTTCCAGTGCCTTTCTCATTACAGTGTCAGTCTTCTTCAGCAGAGGTCCCAAATTATTCTTCAGCTCATTAAAGAGCTCGGGTGAAATTCTGACAAAGTATGTGAATGCACTTTTATCCTCTTCGCACAGCACATTAAGCAGTTTATCATATTGTCCAAATAGAGGTCTCCGTTGAAAGATGGGCTTCACCCAGTGAGACTTCCTCTTAATTCTCTTTTTAATTAATCTCACCCTTCTGCCTTCATGCAAGCGTCCTCGATTCACATAGAGGGCTGCTGCATACAGCGCGTCAATGAAAAACACCACCATCCTGTACTCGAAACTACTTAGTACAGGCATGTCTCCAAATGAGCCAATTCAACCAAGGGAGGATATTTATAGTGTGTGAAAAAAAAAGTGACATCATTTGTGCCACGTATGATTTAACAACACTTCACAGTTCACAATGTTCATTCAAGATTTAACGGGAATCTCGGGAGACGGACAAGTCACTCGCACAAATAACAGAAATGCCGAGTACCCGTGGGAACTCTTTATCTACCCCCCGTTATATCGTGTGATATCGTGCTAGACCACGACCACTTCACTCTGGTTACATCTTGCGTCAAGTCGCCCCGTGAGAAAGCCCCATAAGGCCGAAGGGCCTGTTTCCTTGCTGTGTGATACCATGACTCGAAATTGGGCCTAAGACCTGTTTCCGTGCCGTATGACCCCATTACCTTTAGTTGGCCCTCAGAGCCTGTTTATGTTCAGTATAACTATGACTCTATTTGAAATAATTCGGGTTCAGATATAAAAGGAGTTTAGAAGGATGAGAGGTTATCTCATTGAAACACATAAGATTGTTAAGGGCTTGGACACGCTAGAGGCAGGAAACATGTTCCCGATGTTGGGGGAGTCCAGAACCAGGGGCCACAGTTTAAGAATAAGGAGTAAGCCATTTAGAACGGAGACGAGGAAACACTTTTTCTCACAGAGAGTTGTGAATCTGTGGAATTCTCTGCCTCAGAGGGCAGTGGAGGTGGGTTCTCTGGATGCTTTCAAGAGAGAGCTAGATAGGGCTCTTAAAAATAGTCAGGGGATATGGGGAGAAGGCAGGAACGGAATACTGATTGGGGATGATCAGCCATGATCACATTGAATGGCGGTGCTGGCTCGAGGGGCCGAATGGCCTACTCCTGCACCTATTGTCTATTGTCTAAAATAAATCAATTGAATGCAGAATACACAAAGATGCCTGTTGACTAGAATTATCCTCTAACGATGCTTTCTTTTGCAGGATCCATTACCACAACCCAGAGCTTTGACAGGGAGCGCCAGCGAGAGTACACCTTGTCAGTAACTGCAACAGACCAGGCCCAGGAGCCACTCATCGGCATTTGCCAGCTGACCGTACTCATAGCCGATGAAAATGACAATGACCCAAAGTTTGAGAATAGCCGCTACCAATGTAAGTGTCAAACTTCGCAAAAACCTTCTTGCCATCAAGTGGCTCAACAATGTTGAATTCTTAATCTTTATATTTTGCTTTGTGGTTCATAAGGTCATAAGTAATTGGAGAAGAATTAGGCCATTCGGCCCATCAAGTCTACTCCGCCATTCAATCATGGCTGATCGATCTCTCCCTCGTAACCCCATTCTCCTGCCTTCCACCCATAACCCTTGACACAAGTAACAAATCAAGAGTTGATGATGGACTTCTGCCAGCATTTGGATCCTGTTGTTTCTTATACCCTGTTCCACGTTCTGGTCCAAGTCTACTTTAGTTTAGGTTTAGAGATACAGCGTGGTAACAGGCCCTTCGGCCAGCCGAGTCCGCACCGACCAGCCATCCCAGCACACTAACACGATCCTACACACACTGGGGACAATTTACAATTATACCCAGCCAATTAGCCTACAAACCTGTACGTCTTTGGAGTGTGGGAGGAAACCGGAGCACCCGGAGAAAACCCACGCAGGTCACGGGGAGAAAGTACAAACTCCGTGCGGACAGCACCCGTAGTCAGGATCGAACCCGGGTCTCTGGCGCTGTAAGGCAGCAACTCTACCGCTGCGCCACCGTGATGCCCCAAAACCCAACAGAGAATGCGGGCATCGATCCCGCTAACTCTCGCATGCTAAGCGAGCACTGAACCATTTGGGCTGCTTCCCCAGTCGAACTAAATGTCTATGATTAAAGAATAATCATATTGCAAGCAGAAGTCATAGCACAGCTATGGGGCGGCACGGTGGCGCAGCGGTAGAGTTGCTGCCATACAGCGAATGCAGCTCCGGAGACCCAAGTTCGATCCCGACGACAGATCTGTACGGAGTTTGCACGTTCTCCCCGTGACCTGCGTGGGGTTTCTCCGAGATCTTCGGTTTCCCCCCGCACTCCAAAGACGTACGGGTTTGTAGGTTAATTGGCTTGATAAATGTAACACTTGTCCCCAGTGGGTGTAGGATAGTGTTAATGTGCGGGGATCGCTGGTAGGCGCAGACTCGGAGAGCCGAAGGGCCTGTTTCCACGCTGTATCTCTAAACTAAACTAAACTAAAACTATTCCTCAGAGTGTTTGCCCTTTACAAATATGGAACTAATATCTGCGGCCTAATGAAGATTTAAAGCTAGATTACTTCGGGTGAGAAGACTGTATCGCCCCAGAGAAGTGCTGAAGAATGTTTTCCACGGCTCCATTGCAATCATTTCCGCTGACTGGCTAGCCCGCGACAACAGCTTTTCATTGTACCTCGGTACACGTGGACATAAACTAAACTGAAATAAAATTAACTAAACTGCAAACAAAACAGATGTGATATTTGTTGCCTCCCCCTTGAGAAGGTCAGCGACCAGTAATCCTTATCCCCATGACACATATTACAGCAAAGTTAATTCACGATCTGAAAGTTGAAGACTTTTTTTTGTGTGTCAAAAACCCAAAACACTGCAGATGCTGGCAATCTGAAGCAGGAAAGTTAACCTCATTCCACAACTGTGGGCGGCACCAAAGACCCTATAGCGGAGCAAGATAGACCACTCCTGCTAAATGTAATGGGCTGACGTGTAGTGCACAACGGAACGGAACGTGGGCCTTTTTTTTCATCCATTTCCATAACCGGACCCGACCCGACCCAACTCGCAGTGTAATCAACGTTGCGGGGGAACAGTTTGTGTTAATAAATTTAAATTCTGAAAATGAGGAGAAGATTTTTACCAAATAACTTTTATTTTTACGAGGATGTTTCCATAACCGGCTTCCGTCTCCGCACTATTATCCTATGGGATCTTTGGTGCGGAGACGGAAGCCGGTTACGGAAATGGGGCCGAAAATTACCCACGAGTCTGCCCATGACCGTACTACGCCTTTTTCGTCGAGTGGACCATCTTGCTCGCTATAGGATCTTTGGGCGGCACGGTGGCACAGCGGGTAGAGCTGCTGCCTCACAGAGCCAAAGACCAGGGTACAATCCTGACATAGGATGTGTGGAGTTTATGTGGGATTTGCAGCTTCTCCCTGTGACCGCGTGGGTTTCCACCAGGTGCACCGGTTTCCTCCCACACTCCAAAGACGTGCAGGGGTTGTAGGTGAATTGTCCCTTGTGTGCAGGATAGTGCTAGTGCGCAGGTGATCGTTGGTCGGCGCGGACTCGGTGGGATGAAGGGCCTGTTTCTATGCTGTATCTCTGAACTAAACTAAACTAAACATGCTCGCCATACAGCCACCAACGCAGCACACTCTTATTTAGAAAACATTTACCGACATTTAGAGGAGGGGAATCAAGAACCAAGGTGAAGGGGGAAAGATTCAACAGGAATCTGAGGGGTAATATTTTGACACAAAGGGTGGTGGGTGTATGGAACAAGCTGCCGAAGGAGGTAGTTGAGGCAGGGACTATCCCAACATTTAAGAAGTAATTAGACAGGTACATGGATAGGACGGGTTTAGCGAGATTTGGGCCAAATGCAGGTAGGTTGGACTAGTGTACATGGGGCATGTTAATAGACAATAGGCAATAGGTGCAGGAGTAGGCCAATCGGCCCTTCGAGCCAGCACCGCCATTCACAGTGATCATGGCTGACCATCCACAATCAGTACCCCGTTCCTGCCTACTCCGCATATCCCTTGACCGCTATCTGCAAGAGCTCTGTCTAACTCGCTTTTGAAAGCATCCAGAGGATTGGAGGTAGACAAAAGTGCTATAGAAACTCAGCGGGTGCAGCAGCATCTATGGAGCGAAGGAAATAGGCAACGTTTCGGGCCGAAACCCTTCTTCAGAAAATTGGCCTCCACTGCCTCCTGGGGATGAGAATTCCACAAATTGACAACTCTCTGGGTGAAAACGTTTTTCCTCATCTCCGTTCCAAATGGCTTACCCCTTATTCTGTTGGGCAGTGTTTTACCGTATTCATGGGGACTCTTTTGTACCGGAGATTTAGTGTGCACTCTTTTCATTCAATTATTGCTCCTCTCCTGCTGGGAATGACTAACCTCCACTGGGTAACTCTAATGAAAAGAATCTTTGCCACTGGTCCAGGTCTATCCCGCTGCACGCTGAAGCAATAATAGGCATTACCGCCTTTAATCTTGTGTTCAAATGAGTATCACCCAAGGACATCATTAGTAAGTGAGATGAGGAGGAATTATGTGCAGGAAGGAACTGCGGATCCTGGTTTATACCGAATGTGGACGCAATATGGTGGAGTAACTCAGAGGGACAGGCAGCATCTCTGGAGAAGGGGAATAGGTGAACCCTTCTCCAGCCACCCGTTTAAATACAGTGATCACGTTTAAATACAGTTTTGAGAGGTCAGCATACACATTTTTTTTGTCATAAAGCATAGGAACAGGCCTTTCAGCCCAACTCATTGAAACATATAAGATCGTTAAGGGCTTGGACACGCTACAGGCAGGAAACATGTTCCCGATGTTGGGGGAGTCCAGAAGCAGGGGCCACAGTTTAAGAATAAGGAGTAAACCATTTAGAACGGAAACGAGGAAACACTTTTTCTCACAGAGAGTGGTGTGGAGGGCGGTGGAGGCAGGTTCTCTGGATGCTTTCAAGAGAGAGCTAGATCGGGCTCTTAAAGATAGCGGAGTCAGGGGATATGGGGAGAAGGCAGGAACGGGGTACTGATTGGGGATGATCAGCCATGATCACATTGAATGGCGGTGCTGGCTCGAAGGGCCAAATGGCCTACTCCTGCACCTATTGTCTATTGTCTATTGTCTAACTTGCCCATGCTGACCAAGATGCCCCACCTACACTGGTCCCACCTCCCTGCATTTGGCCCATATCCTTCTCAACATTTCCTATGCATGTCCAAGTGTCTTTTCAATGTTGTTATAGTGCCTGCCGCAACTACAAAGGCAGCTTATTCCATATAACCACCACCCTTTGTGTGAAAAAGTTACCCCCTCAGGTTCCTATTAAATGCTTCACCTCTCACCTTAAACCTATGCCCTCTGGTTCTTGATTATCCTACCTTGGGCAAAAGACTGTGCATCTACCCTAGCAATTCCCCTCATTATTTTATACGCCTCTAAAATATTACATCTCAGCCTCCTGCTCTCCAAGAAATAAAGTTATTGCTTGCCCAACCTCTCCCCACAGCTCAGGCCCTCGAATAATGGCAACATCCTCGTAAATCCTCTCTGCACTATTTCCAGCATCCTTCCTGTAGCAGTTTCAGTTTCAGTTTCAGTTTAGTTTATTGTCACGTGTACCGAGGTACAGTGAAAAGCTTTTGTTGCGTGCTAACCAGTCAGCGGAAAGACTGTGTTGGGCGTCATCTTGGAAGTGACCAGGGTGACCCAAGCTGAGCGCAATGCTCCAAGTGTGGCCTCACCAATGTCTTGTACAAGGGAGGCAAATGCTAGCATTTATACTCTGGAGTTTAGAAGGATGAGAGGAAATCTTATTGAAACATATAAGATAAGGGTTTGGACACGCTAGAGGCAGGAAACATGTTCCCGATGTTGGGGGATTCCAGAACCAGGGGCCACTGTTTAAGAATAAGAGGCAAGCCATTTAGAACGGAGATGAGGAAACACTTTTTCACACAGAGAGTTGTGAGTCTGTGGAATTCTCTGCCTCAGAGGGCGGTGGAGGCCGGTTCTCTGGATCCTTTCAAGGGAGAGCTAGATTGGGCTCTTAAAGATAGCGGAGTCAGGGGATATGGGGAGAAGGCAGGAACGGGGTACTGATTGGGGATGATCAGCCATGATCACATTGAATGGCGGTGCTGGCTCAAAGGGCTGAATGGCCTGCTCCTGCACCTAATGTCTATTGTCTATTTATATCACGAAGACTGGAATACAAAAACAGAGATGTAATGCGTTGGACAGGCTGCATTTGGAATATTGTGAGCAAATCTGGGTCCCATATCTGAGGAAGGCTGTGCTGTCTCTGGAGAGGGTCCAGAGGAGGTTTACAAGAACGATTCCAGGAATGAGTGGGTTAGCATATGATGAGCGTTTGTCTGCGCTGGGCCTGTACTCGCTGGTGTTTAGAAGGTTGAGGGGGGAGCTCATTGAAACTTACAGAATAATGAAAGGCATAGATAGAGCGGATGTGGAGAGGATGTTTCCACTGGTGGGAGAGTCTCGGACCAGAGGTCACAGCCTCAGATTTAAAGGATGCTCTTTTAGAAAGGAGGTGAGGAGGAACTTCTTTAGTCAGAGGGCAGTTAATCTGTGGAACTCATTGCCACAGAGGGCTGTGGAGGCCAAGTCAGTGGATAATTTTAAGGCAGGGATAGACAAATTTCTGATTAGAACGGGTGTCAAGGGTTATGGGGAGAAGGCAGAAAAATGGGATTAGGAGGCAGAGATCAGCCATGATTGAATGGGGCGGAGTAGGCTCGATGGGCCGAATGGCCTAATTCTACTCCTATAACGTGAACTTGTGAACGAGTCGGATGACTCTGCGTCCTTGTGTTCTTAGACTACCTGCGGGAGGACACGCCGGTCGGCAACAGCTTCCTGCGGGCAGCGGCCCATGACGATGACCACGGGAGCAATGCCGTCATCACCTACTCCATATCACGGCAACAACCAGAGTACTTCCAGATCAGCTCCAGCACCGGCTGGATCTACGTCAACCACCCCATCTCCCAGGTGAGAGCGTATGGCATTGAATCCCAAGAAAGTCCATCTGGTGGAATGGCATCTCATATTTCGCTTGGGCAGCTTCAGCTTCCTGAATATTGAAGATAGCCACAAAAAGCTGGAGTAACTCAGCGGGTCAGACTGCATCTCTGGAGAAAAGGAAAAGGCGTCGTTTCAGGTCCAGACCCTTCTTCAGACTGAGAGTCGGGGGGGGGGGGGGGGGGGGGGGGGAAGGGAAACGAGAGATATAGACGGTGAAGAAGAGAGATGTCGAACAATTGAATGAAAGATATGCAAAAAAGTGACGCTGATAAAGGCAACAGGCCATTGTTAGCTGTGTGCTAGGTGAAAATGAGTTACAGACAATGAGACTCAACAAGACGACTTTGAAGCTGGTACGACATTGGATGGGGGAGGGATGGGGAGAAGGGGGATGAAGGGGGATGAAGGGGGATACTTGAAGATGGACTTCTCTAACTTCAAGTAACCCTTGCTTTCCCTCAGTCCGTCCCTCCCCCACCCAAGTTCTCCGACTAGTTTGACTGTCCTCCTGATTAAATATTACAGATTGTTTAACTCGTTGTCACCTTCAGCTGACAATGTTTAAGAAGGAACTGCAGATGCTGGAAAATCGAAGGTAAACAAAAATGCTGGAGAAACTCAGCGGGTGCAGCAGCATCTATGGAGCGAAGGAAATAGGCAACGTTTCGGGTCTCGACCTTCAGCTAACAATGAATCATTTTACATTTCCTTGCCCACATCTGCTTTGACCTGTCGTTTTCACACCTTAAGCTTCCATATCTCCAGACTCCCTCTCCCCTCACTCTCAGTCTGAAGAAGGGTCTCGACCCGAAGCGTCGCCCATTCCTTCTCTCCAGAGATGCTGCCTGTCTCGCTGAGTTACTCCAGCATTTTGTGTCTATCTTTGATTTAAACCAGCATCTGCAGTTCCTGCCTACACAAAAGTTTTTCACTGTAAGTAATTAAATAAGTAAGTAAGTTTATTGGCCAAGTATTCACATACAAGGAATTTGCCTTGGTGCTCCGCCCACAAGTAACAACATGACATACAGTGACAGTTACGAATGACTCAGAAAACACTAAACATTAATAATAATAAAACATTAATGATAAAACACCATTGATCAAGCGTGTGAACCAACAAAATACCAGATCAAAGGGAGGCTACAGATTTTTGGCTGTTGAGTAGAGCAACTACTCGTTGATAAAAACTGTTTTTATGTCTGGCTGTGGCAGCTTTGACAGTCTGGAGTCGCCTTCCAGAGGGAAGCGATTCAAAGAGTTTGTGGGCAGGGTGAGAGGGGTCAGAGATGATCTTACCCGCTCGCTTCCTGGCCCTTGCAGTGTACAGTTCATCAATTACAGTACACATGACAATAATAAATTGAACTAAACTAAAATAAGAGACTTCGAACTGTAGCATTAGTCGCAAAATTGGACAGGACATCTTAAGAGTCCTGCCCGTTCTAATATATTGTGTAGGAAGGAACTGCAGCTGCTGCTTTATACCGAAGATAGACACAAAATGCTGGAGTAACTCTACTCAACATTGACTAGTTTTAGAGATACGGCGCGGAAACAGGCCCTTTGGCCCATCGAGTCCATGCCGACCAGCGATCACCCATGCACTAGTTCTATCCAACACACCAAGGACAATTTCTCCAGAAGCCAGTAAACCTACAAACCCGCACGTCTTTGGAGTGTGGGAGGAAACTGGAGCACCCGGAGAAAACCCACGCAGGTCACAGAGAGAACGTACAAACCCCGTGCAGACAGCACCCGTAGTCAGGATCGAACCTGCCGCTGTAAGGCAGCAACTCTACCGCTGCACCTCCGTGACGCCTTGTAACTTGTATCTCTTTAAAAAGCAAAACAACGCGGTTACTTTTCAGTCTCTTTGGAATAATAAAGATAAAAATCATTTATTTTTCAAAATACATTATCATCATAATTATCTATTTTATTTTCATTACATCTAGAATTTGTAGATGAATGGAAGTCCATTTAATATCTTTGAAAGCATTTTGCTAATGTTACTGCGGCTAATGGCATGCCAAGAACCAATGGCATTGTGTGTAGTCAATGATTTTACAGCCATTCCTGTTAGTCTAAAGATGCCTTCGGGCCTGCCTATTATCTATTTAGATATCTATAATGTTATATTATAATTTTATATAGATATTGGCTTGATTGAGGACCTGGGTACATTTCCCAAGCCAGATAAAATCCCCTCCAATTGACGGGAGCCATTTCCCATTTCAGCGTGTCTTTGTGTTCTAGGTATCACGCATCAGTCGTCAAATTATAGCAACAGACGGAGGTAATCGAAGCAGCATTGTGGAACTGATGGTTATTATCACCAATATACACAACCAGCCGCCGCAGTGGGAGCAAGACCAATATCGGATAACAATCCCAGAGAACACCACACGAGACTTGAGGATTGTGGTACGTCGTTCATGTCAAATTTAGTTCAAGGTAGAGACACAAACTTTCTTTCGACCGAGGGTGGCGGTGAATCAGTGGGAATTCGCTGCCGCAGAAGGTTGTGGAGGCCAAGTCAATGGATATTTTTTAAGGCAGGGATAGATAGATTCTTGATTAGTACGAGGCAGGAAACATGTTCCCGATGTTGGGGGAAAGTCCAGAACTAGGGGCCGCAGTTTAAGAATAAGGGGTAAGCCATTTAGAACGGACAATAGACAATAGACAATAGACAATAGGTGCAGGAGTAGGCCATTCGGCCCTTCGGCCCTTCGAGCCAGCACCGCCATTCAATGTGATCATGGCTGATCATCCCCAATCAGTACCCCGCTCCTGCCTTCTCCCCATATCCCCTGACTCTGCTATTTTTAAGAGCCCTATCTAGCTCTCTCTTGAAAACATCCAGAGAACGGAGATGAGGAAAAAACTTTTTCACCCAGGGAGTTGCGAATCTGTGGAATTCTCTGCCTCGGAGGGCAGTGGAGGCAATTCTCTGGATGCTTTCAAGAGAGAGTTAGATAGAGCTCTTGAAGATATGGGGATATGGGGGAGAAGGTAGGAATGGGGTACCGATTGTGGATGATCAGCCATAATCACATTGAATGGCGGTGTTGGCTCGAAGGGCTGAATGGCCTACTCCTGCACCTATTGTCTATTGTCTAACCCCTGACACAAGTGCAAATCAAGAGTTGATGATGGACTTCTGTACAACTGTCAATGTTTGGGTCCTTATACCCTGTTCCATGTTTCGGTCCCAGTCCGGCTTAGTTTAGTTTTAGAGACACAGTGCGGTAACAGGTCCTTCGACCCGCCGAGTCCGCACCAACCAGTGTCTATTGTCTATTGTACAGGTGTCAGATGTTATGGGGAAAAGGCAGGAGAATGGGGTTAGGGGGGGAGACATAGATCAGCCATGATTGAATGATGGAGTAGACTTGATGGGCCAAATGGCCTAATTCCGCTCCTATCACTTATGAACTAATGAAGCTATGAACAAAATGCTGGAGTAACTCAGCGGAGCAGGCAGCATCTCTGATGAGAAGGAGTCTCTCCCTCCTTCCCTCATTCATTCTCTCCAGATATTCTGCCTGTCCCGCTGAGTTACTCCAGCATTTTTTGTCTATCTTCGGTGTAAAACGGCATCTGCAGTTCCTTTCTATAAATTTATTTCAATATAGTTTTACTTTAATGATACAGTCTGGAAACAGGCCCGATCGGCCAGCACCTCCATTCAATATGATCATGAGTGATCATCCAAAATCAGTACAAAATTCTTAAGGGGTTGGACAGGCTAGATGCAGGAAGATTGTTCCCGATGTTGGGGAAGTCCAGAACAAGGGGTCACAGTTTAAGGATAAGGGGGAAATCTTTTAGGACCGAGATGAGGAAAACATTTTTCACACAGAGAGTGGTGAATCTCTGGAATTCTCTGCCACAGAAGGTAGTTGAGGCCAGTTCATTGGCTATATTTAAGAGGGAGTTAGATGTGGACCTTGTGGCTAAAGGGATCAGGGGGTATGGAGAGAAGGCAGGTACGGGATACTGAGTTGGATGATCAGCCATGATCATATTGAATGGCGGTGCAGGCTCGAAGGGCCGAATGGCCTACTCCTGCACCGATTTTCTATGTTTCTATGTTTCTAGTACCCCGTTCCTGCCTTCTCCCCATATCCCCTGACTCCGCTATCTTTAAGAGCCCTATCTAGCTCGCTCTTGAAGGTATCCAGAGAACCGGCCTCCACCGCCCTCTGAGGCAAAGAATTCCACAGACTCACCACTCTCTGTGAGAAAAAGTGTTTCCTCGTCTCTGTTCTAAATGGCTTACCCCTTATTCTTAAACTGTGGCCCCTGATTCTGGACTCCCCCAACATTGGGAATATGTTTCCTGCCTCTCGCGTGTCCAAACCCTTAATAATCTTACATGTTTCAATAAGATCCCCTCATCCTTCTAAACTCCAGAGTATACAAGCCCAGCCGCTCCATTCTGCTGCGCACAGTTTCCGTTGTAAGGGTGGACTGCAGTATCAACCTTTCCAAAAAACTGTTCGCTATTTGGTGTTTATTTTGGCATATTCCTGACACCTCCCACCAAAATAAGTGTTTAAATTGTGAGCAAAATTGTGAGCAAAATGGGGTGAATGGAAATCAGACTTAGCCCAGACCAAAGATACTAGAGGAGCACAGACTGTGCTAGTGCTCCCTCTGGTGGTGGACTGTGAAATAGCAGATTCTGAGACAAGGTGTGCAGCAAGGAACTGCAGATGCTGGTTTACACCAGAGAGTGACACAAAGTGCTGGAGTAACTCAGCGGGTCAGACAGCATCGCTGGAGAAAAAGGAACAGGTGATGTTTTGGGTCGGAACCCTTCTTCAGACTTGCTTTGGATGGGGCATGTTGGTCGGTGTCGGCAAGTTGGGTCGAAGGGCTGCATAAGTCTATGACTCAATCTCCATTTTGCAATTGGCTTTTGTCTGCCTTGATGCGATGGATTGTAAAATCATAAGCAGTCTTGAACCTAGAGGAAATGAACTAAAACACAATTTTATTTGAAGGTGCCATGGTTTAGTTTCGATTAGTTTAGAGATACAGCGCTGAAAGGCCCTTCTGCCCACCGATTACGCGATGACCAGCGACCCTTGCACATTAACACTATACTACACACACTAGGGACAATTTACAATTATACCAAGCTAATTAACCTACAAACCTGTACGTCTTTGGAGTGTGGGAGGAAACTGAAGATCCCGGAGAAAACCCACGCAGGCCATGGGGAGAACGTACAAACTCCGTACAAACAGCACCCATAGTCAGGATTGAGCCTGGGTCTCTGGGGCTGTAAGGTAGCAACTCTACCGCTGTGCCACCGTGCAACCCGTCTTGTTTCCCTGGTAATAGATACAAAATGCTGGAGTAACTCAGCGGGACAGGCGGCATCTCTGGAGAGAAGGAATAGAAACATAGAAACTAGGTGCAGGAGGAGGCCATTCGGCCCTTCGAGCCAGCACCGCCATTCATTGTGATCATGGCTGATCGTCCCCAATCAATAACCCGTGCCTGCCTTCTCCCCATATCCCTTGATTCCACTATCCCCCAGAGCTCTATCTAACTCTCTCTTAAATCCATCCAGTGACTTGGCCTCCACTGCCCTCTGTGGCATGGAATTCCACAAATTCACAACTCTCTGGCTGAAAAAGTTTTTTCTCACCTCAGTCTTAAATGGCTTCCCCTTTATCTAAAACTGTGGCCCCTGGTTCTGGACTCGCCCAACCTCTCCTTGCCTGGTTCCCTTAGAATTAGAGAGACGTGCAAATGTGAAGTCATATTTGCTATGTAGTTAATAAAGTCTTTGGACCTTTATCTTGGTGTAAGGCTTCAGTTATTTACAACAGCTGAAACACAACACCAGCCAATATGTCCCATCCACACTGTCTTATTCATATGTAGGGTTCACGCACTCAGTTCGGATGTTGGGATCTAAATGGTGTTATGTGGTGAGGTCCATGTGTCATCTGGTGGTCAGCCCTACCTTGTAGCTGGTCAGCTCAACCTTCCCCCCATCCCCTCCCCTGTATAAGATCATGAGAGGAATAGATCGGGCAGATGCACAGAGTCTCTTGCCCAGAGTAAACATAGAAACGTAGAAAATAGGTGCAGGAGGAGGCCATTCGGCCCTTCGAGCCAGCACCGCCATTCATTGTGATCATGGCTGATCGTCCCCAATCAATAACCCGTGCCTGCCTTCTCCCCATATCCCTTGATTCCACTATCCCCCAGAGCTCTATCTAACTCTCTCTTAAATCCATCCAGTGACTTGGCCTCCACTGCCCTCTGTGGCATGGAATTCCACAAATTCACAACTCTCTGGCTGAAAAAGTTTTTTCTCACCTCAGTCTTAGATGGCTTCCCCTTTATCTAAAACTGTGGCCCCTGGTTCTGGACTCGCCCAACATTGGGAACATTTTTCCTGCATCTAGCTTGTCCAGTCCTTTTATAATTTTATATGTTTCTATAAGATCCACCCCTCATCCTTCTAAACTCCAGTGAATACAAGCCTAGTCTTTTCAATCTTTCCTCATATGACAGTCCCGCCATCCCAGGGATCAATCTCGTGAACCTACACTGCACTGCCTCAATCACAAGAGTGACGTTCGGGTCAAGACCCTTCTTCTAGTCCGAATAAAGGCTGAATGTAGAGTCAAGTCTGAAGAAGGGTCTCGACCCGAAACATCACCCATTCCTTCTCTTCAGAAATTCTGCCTATCCCGCTGAGTTACTCCGGCATTTTGTGTCCATCTCCGGTGTAAACCAGCACCTGCAGTTCCTTCTTACACATATAGTTTCCCTGGTGCTACCAGCACTCTCTCCTCACCCCTGCGGCATCTCTTGCCAGTATTTATTCTCCATCTCTGAGTCAAGAGACGAATTGTCAGCGGGCTCAATGGGAAGTCCCAAATCCAATCTAATCTTATCCCCGTCCAATTTCTTCCCTGCATTCTCCAGCAGGAGACACTTGATAGCAAAGCAGAAGTGTGCAAAATGTGTGGAATGTTCCTCCAACTGAGTTATTTGAAAAAAACAACTTGATTTAACATTTTATTCAGTTTGGAAAATAAAATTCATGAAGTATATTAAATCCACGGAGTCAAATAATGTAGCACAGTGGGAAAACAATACAATTTTTAAAATGTCTAATGTATAAATTCGAACAGCACCCCACAGTCATTAAAAAAAAAAGCAGATGAGTACTTCAATCATTAAACCACATAAATAAACGATCATATTCCCCAAATACGTACGAGGGGCAACAAAACTGCAGGTTCATGCCCGTATGTAAGTGCAAGAACGGAAAGCTATTTAAAATCCCAAGTGGTATAATCCTGATTGGAGAGCCATTTGCATTAATGCATTTTTATTTTTTTTTCTTCTTTCATTTGGAGTGATGTTGATGTCTGATAACAAACTGACAGCCTGTTTTACATTTCTCCTGCCGTTCCTTTCCTTTCATCTCAATGGGGGGTGGGGAGGTTATTTCCAGTTTGTACCACCTCATGCAGTCAGTACCAAAGATCTTAGAGCAGAGGTAGACAAAAATACTGGAGAAACTCAGCGGGTGAGGCAGCATCTATGCAGCGAAGGAAATAGGCAACGTTTCGGGGTCGAAACCCTTCTTCAGTTGCCTATTTCCTTCGCTCCATAGATGCTGCCTCACCCGCTGAGTTTCTCCAGTATTTTTGTCTACCTTCGATTTTTCCAGCATCTGCAGTTCCTTCTTAAACATCTTAGTGTATCTTTGGTCAGTGGTGGGTTTGGGAGTTATTTACCTAAATACCTGTGGAACATACCAGTGTACATAACTAATGCTGACAGCACTGGGAGTCTTTTTTATGCAATTATTGATAAATTCGCATATTGGGAATTTCTCCTCTTGGTAAGAAACTCTTTGTTCTTTTTTTGGAGTTGGTGCCTAGACATTCAATTATATAACTTATTTCATGTTTAGTTTAAGAAAGAACTGCAGATACTGGAAAAATCGAAGGTAGATAAAAATGCTGGAGTAAATCAGCGGCTGAGGCAGCATCTATGGAGAGAAGGAATGGTCTTTCGCTCCCTAGATAGTCTCCCAGCAATCTTAAAGGCCTGTCCCACTGTACGAGGTATTTCAAGAGCTCTCCCGAATTTAAAAAAAAATCAAACTCGTGGTAAGCACGTTGCGGGTACGTCGGAGCTCGGGGCGTCTCTTAACTGCTCGTAACGCTAACGGCAGGTACTCGGGAAACGCGGTAAGCTCGTGAAGCCTCGTGAAGATTTTTCAACGTTGAAAAATGTCCACGAGAGCCCCGAGTACCTACGAGCGGCCATTACCGTAATTCGAATCAGGGGAAACTCGGGAGAACTCTTGAATTAGCTTGTACAGTGGGACAGCCCCATTACTGTCTCCGACTACATTCTAACTCTGTCCCGCCCACTCCTCTGACATCAGTCTGAAGAACGGTCTTGACCGGAAATGTCGCCTATTCCTTCCTATCCCACTCCTAAGCATTCCCGGGATGCTGCCTCACCCGCTAAGTTACTCCAGCATTTTTGTCTACCTTCATGTTTAGTTTAGTTTAGTTTAGAATCACAGCGCACTGTTTTCGGATTAGTGCCTAGAAATTCAATTATATACCTTATTTAGAGTTTAATTTAGCTTCGAGATACAACCCTGTAACAGGCCCTTTGGCCCACCGAGTCCGCGCCGACCAGCGATCCTCATACACTGGCACTATCCTACACACTAGCCTCAATTTACAATCTTTACCGAATCTATACAAACCCAGCCGCTCCATTCTCTCAGCATATGACAGTCCCGCCATCCCGGGAATTAACCTTGTAAACCTACGCTGCACTCTCTCAATAGCAAGAATGTCCTTCCTCAAATTAGGGGACCAAAACTGCACAAAATACTCCACAATACTAAGACAGCAATTGATTGGTTGAAATACCTTAAGTTCATAAGTGATAGGAGCAGTTCATAAGTGATACGAGCAGAATTTGGCCATTCAGCCCATCAAGCCTACTCCGCCATTCAATCATGGCTGATCTATCTTTTTTTCCTTAACCCTATTCTCCTGCCTTCTCCCCATAACCCCAACTTCATTACTAATCAAGGAGTTCTTGGATATAGCTGATCTTTCCTCTGGACCCTGGATCGCCAATATCTTCGAGCTATTGGAAAGCAAGTTTCCTTCTTGACTCTGCGGGATGTTTTCATTGGGGAATACGCAATAATAATCATTTCCTCCTCCTTATTTACTAAGTCAGGTAATGGAATATTTATGCTTCAAAAGATTTGATGCCATTATTCTCGGAATTACATCCTTTGAGGGTTCACCTTGTACAAAGTGTATTTTACTAAATAGTAATTTGAAAGTTCGTTTTTAAAATCACAATTGCAATAGTTTCCAAATGATCCATTAATTATGCGAGCGAGCGCAGGCTCATTAATCTGCATAAAATTAGTTCTTAAACATCTGAAATATTCCTTGTTAAAACTAATGAGGCGCTTAGGGTGCATTGTGAGTCTAATTAGACAATATCACGGCTGCATTTTAAATGAGTCTTTCGTGGCATATAGAGAGGTCAGAGTGCATGATAGAAATTCCCAAAAGTGAAGGGGAGAATGTGGGAATAGTCAACAGAATATTTATTAACCCAATGCAAAATGATCATGTTAAAAATGCCGAGGCCTACGCGATCTCCCAGTTGCCAAACACTTTAACTCCCCCTCCCATTCCCACGCTGACCTTTCCATCCTGGGCCTCCTCCATTGTCAGAATGAGGTAGACAAAATTGCTGGAGAAACTCAGCGGGTACGGCAGCATCTATGGAGCGAAGGATATAGGCAACGTTTCAGCCCGAAACCCTTCTTCAGACTGATGCAGGGTGGGGGGGGGGGGGGGGGGGGGGGGGAATCACGGGGGGGCAGTCAGAGAGGAGGCTTTAAAACTGTCTTCGGAGGGAGGAGGAGAACTTCTTCAAAGTAGGCATACCTTGAGGAGATATCACAGCGGAGTAGATAAAATGTTCAAGAAGGAACTGCAGATGCTGGAAAATCGAAGGTAGACAAAATCGCTGGAGAAACTCAGCGGGCGAGGCAGCATCTATGGAGCGAAGGGGTTGGACAGGCTAGATGCAGGAAGATTGTTCCCGATGTTGGGGAAGTCCAGAACAAGGGGTCACAGTTTAAGGATAAGGGGGAAATCTTTTAGGACCAAGATGAGGAAAACATTTTTCACACAGAGAGTGGTGAATCTCTGGAATTCTCTGCCACAGAAGATAGTTGAGGCCAGTTCGTTGGCTATATTTAAGAGGGAGTTAGATGTGGCCCTTGTGGCTAAAGGGATCAGGGGGTATGGAGAGAAGGCAGGTACAGGATACTGAGTTGGATGATCAGCCATGATCATATTGAATGGCAGTGCAGGCCTGAAGGACCGAATGGCCTACTCCTGCACCTATTTTCTATGTTTCTATGTAATAGGCAACGTATCGGGCCGAAACCCTTATTCAGACTGATGCAGGGTGGGGGAGGGCTGGGGTCAGAGTGAGGCCCAGCGTAAATTGGAGGAACAGCACCTCATCTTTCGCCTGGGCAGCTTACACCCCAGTGGTACAAATATGGATTTCTCTAACTCCAATTGCATCCCCTCTCCCTCCGCTCCTCCCCCTTCCCAGTTCTCCGACTAGTTTTACTGTCCTGCATCCTTGTCACCCTCCCCTCAGCCAACAATGAACCATTCTACATTTCCTTGAGCATCGTCTGCTTTTGATCTGTTGTTTTCACACCTTACCCCTCCATATCTCGAGATTCCCCCTCCCCTGACTCTCAGTCTGAAAAAGGGTCACGACCCGAAACGTCACCCATCCCTTCCCTCCAGAGATGCTGCCTGTCCCGCTGAGTTACTCCGGCATTTTGTGTCTGCCTTCGGGTGCAAACCAGCATCTGCAGTTCCTTCCAGCACATGTTAAAATGCTGATAGGCTTTCAATATTTCCCATGTTTGTTTTGCAATGCCTGTAAATATTCACTGTGAACATAATCAAAGCTGTCACAGTCAAGGCTTATATGTGTCATCAAAGGTCTGTTAGCCTAATTAAAACAAATGGGACTTCATACTTTTCCCCAATTGCCAGTTCTTCTGTGCTTCCCCCCCCCCCCCCCCCCCCCCCCCGTGGCACAAATTGTGTTGGCTGGCAGCTGAGTCCACACTCACTTTTGCCCATCTCGTCGTTCTACATTTGCAAGACTAGACATTCAATGAGGAGGAATTTATTTCGTCAGGGGGTGGTGCATCTGTGGAAATCATTGCCACAGAAGGCTGTGGAGGCCAAGTCAATGGATATTTTTAAGGCAGAGATAGATAGATTCTTGATTAGCACGGGTGTCAGGGGTTATGAGGAGAAGGCAGGAGAATGGGGTGAGGAGGGAGAGATTGATCAGCCGTGATTGAATGGCGGAGTAGACTTGATGGGCCGAATGGCTTAATCCTGCTCCTATCACTTATGACCTGTTGAATTCTCTGCCTCAGAGGGCGGTGGAGACCAGTTCTCTGGATACTTGCAAGAGAGAGCTAGATAGGACCCTCAAAGATAGCGGAATCAGGGGATATGGGGAGAAGGCAGGAACAGGGTACTGATTGGGGATGATCAGCCATGATCACATTGAATGGCGGTGCTGGCTCGAAGGGCCGAAGGGCCTACTCGTGCACTTATTGTCTATTGTCTATTAACCTTATGCCCCGTCTGATGCAGGGTCTCGATCCGAAACGTCACCTATCCCTTTTCTCCAGAGATGCTGCCTGACCCGTTGAGTTTGCTTTTGGCCCATAACTCTCTAAACCTTTCTTATTCATGTACAACCCAAATAGTTTATAAATGTTGTGATTGTGATAGTTTAGTTTTGCTTCGAGATACAGCGCGGAAACAGGCCCTTCGGCCCACCGAGTCCACACCGACCAGCGATCCCCGCACACTAACACTATCCCACACGCACTATGGACAATTTTACATTTACACCAAGCCAATTAACCTACAAACCTGTACGTCTTTGGAGTGTGGGAGGAAATCGATCTCGGAGAAAACCCACGCAGGTCATGGGGTGAACGCACAAACTCCATACGAACCCTGGTCTCCGGTGGGGTAATGCAACAACTCTACCGCTGAGCCACCGTGCCACTCCAGTTACCTGCATATTATGTTGCAAACTAGGCAGATTAGACTTTTTGCCCCAGAGAACTGGAAGATGAGAAGACAAGAGAGACAGGAGATCATAAGAAAGAGAAGCCGGTTGTTCCATCTTTCAATAAGATCTTGATTTACTTAACAGAATAATGAAAGGCATAGATAGAGTGGATGTGGAAAGGATGTTTCCACTGGTGGGAGAGTCTAGGACCAGAGGTCATAGCCTCAGAATTAAAGAAAGGAGGTGGGGAGGAACTCCTTCAGTCAGAGGGCAGTTAATCTGTGGAACTCATTGCCACAGAGGGCTGTGGAGGCCAAGTCAGTGGATGTTTTTACAGCAGAGATAGACAAATTCTTGATTATAGGCAATAGACAATAGGTGCAGGAGTAGGCCATTCGGCCCTTCGAGCCAGCACCGCCATTCAATGTGATTATGGTTGATCACCCACAATCAGTACCCCGTTCCTGCCTTAGAACGGGGGTCAAGGGTTATAGGGAGAAGGCAGGAAAATGGGATTATGAGCGAGAGATGGAGCAGCCATGATTGAATGGCGGCGTAGACCCGATGGGCCGAATGGCCTAATTCTACTCCTATAACTTGTGAACGTGAAGATTGTGGCTGACCTTGTACCTCAGCACCATTTTCCTGAACAAACCCCATACCTCGTCCTCTTATTATTAAAAAATAAAAACATTATTATATTCAATGTCTGAGGCAGGGGTTATTAATTATTGATTAATACCAGTGTTAGGGGTTATGGGGAGAAGGCAGGAGAATGGGGTTGAGAGGGAAAGATAGATCAGCCGTGATTGAATGGCGGAGTAGACTCGATGGGCCTGGTGGCCTAAATCTGCTCCGATCACTTATGTACATAAACTTAGTTCCCAGCACCAGTTAAAACTCGGAGAAAGCCATTCAAATTCCAACACAATATAAGAAATAAAGTCTGACCTCTCATGCTCCTATCAGGGTGAGAAAATAGATATAATGTACAATGAAGTTTTTCAATATTTTTCAATACTCAAAACTATTGACCTTAGTTGTCCACCTTCTGCCTGTCAAGAAACCCCCTCACCTCTTTCAACCTATTACCTGCTCAGCCTTGTCCTGCCCTTCCTCGCATCCAGCTTTCTCACTCCTCCGACAATCGGTTTGAAGAAGGGTCCTGACCCAAAATGTCACCTATCCATGTCCTCCAGAGATGCTGCCTGGTCCACTGAGTTACTCCAGCCCTTTAGTTTAGTTTAATTTAGTTCAGAGACACAGCATGGAAACAGGCCCTTCGGCCCACCGAGTACGCGCTGACCACCAATCACCCGTATACTAGTTGTAACCGACACACATTTACTGAAGCCAACTTTCGACTTTAGAGATACAGTGCAGAAACAGGCCCTTCGGCCCACCGAGTCCGCGCTGATCGGCGATCCCCTACATACGTACATTAGCACAATCCTACACACTAGGGACGATTTACGCATCTTTACCGAAGCCAATTAACCTACAAACCTGTGCGTCTTTGGAATGTGGGAGGAAACCGGAGCACCCGGAGAAAACCCACGCGATTACAGGGAGAACCTCATGCAGACAGCACCCGTAGTTAGGATCGAACCCGGGTCTCTGGCGATGTAAGGCAGCAACTCTACCGCTGCGCCACCGTGCCGCACAAACCTGCGCATCTTTGGAATGCGGGAGAAAACCAGACCACACTTTTTTTTCTTTTTTTTTGTTAACCAGCATCTGCAGTCCCTTGTTTCTATCTCCAACCTTAGACGTACGTTTAGTTTATGTGGAGTAAGGAAGGTACGTCTTATTTTTCCTTTTGTAAACAGACTTGATCGGGGCGATAACTGGGTTAAACGTTAACGCTCTGCTTTTTTAATCACCGCAGACCGTCAAGGCGACATCTCCGCTCGACGATCCCAGAGTTACGTACAATCTGGAAGAGGGGCAAGTTCCCGAAACAAATATGCCGGTCCGATTCTACCTGAAAACCAACCGAGAAAACGGATCTGCCTCCATTTTGGTAGCAGAACCATTGGACTTCGAAGGGACCAAGTTTTATACACTTCGTGTCAGGGCTCAGAATGTGGCTGCTGTCCCGTTGGCTTCATTCACCACCATCCACATCAATGTGACAGGTATGTTTTAGTTGTTCCATAGTCAGTCAATAGTTCAACGGTGCTTCATTTGACACCTATGCAACTGCGCAGTGAAATTTTCTTCGCATTTATCACACACGCGGGCGCCGCCATGTTTTGCCACCATTGTCCAAAGTCCCGTGCACTCAATGTACTGGAGCTGTTCCCGCCAACCGACGCCCCTCTCCTCTCCTCTCCTCGCCCGGCCATCTTTGTGTCCCGAGGAATAGATCGGTTAGATGCACCCGATCTCTTTTACCCAGAGTAGGGGAATCGAGAACCAGAGGGCTCAGGTATAAGGTGAAGGGGAAAGATTGAATAGGAATCTGAGGGGTAACTTTTTCACACAGAGGATGGTGGGTGTATGGAACGAGCTGCCAGAGGAGGTACTTGAGGCTGGGACTATCCCAAAGTTTAAGAAACAGTTGGACAGGTACATGGATTGGACAGGTTTGGAGGGTTATGGACCAAGCGCAGGCAGGTGGGACTTTTTTTTAGCGTGTCCAAGTGTTTGTTTTGGTGTCTCTCAGTGTGTCTTGTGTGGGGGATGGTGGGGGGGAAAGGAAGAAACCATTTTTCGGTCACTTCCTCGATGGAGAGGCAACTTTTTCCATGTCACTTCTCCGCCTCCCCTTTCGCGGCCTAACAGCTTGGATTGGAGTGGCCTTTCCCGGAGTCGGGCCCAGAGCTTCATCAGCGGGCGCAGCGTGGACTTGTCCATCGCGGAGCGGGGGTGAACCCTTGCCGGGGGTTGCCAGAGAGGAGTGCTCCGATCGTTGGCCTGGTGACTTAGGTATTGTGGGGCTGTGGTCTGCCGAGCTTCTAGCCGCGGGCGTGGCGTGGACTTACCATCTGGGATCGCTTGCCGGGGTTCGCCAGAGAAGAGCTCCGACCGCCGGCCTGCGCCCTATAACATCCTGAAGCCGCGGTCTCCGGTAGGAAAGTGGCCGATTCGGGCACTCCAAGCCGCGGAGTATGTTTAACGGTCCCACGTCGGAAGTTTTATCATCCCGACGACAGGGCCTGTACATCGGGCCATCCGTAGCGGCGACTACGGAGGGTTTATGGCCCCAACCACGGATGAACAAAGGAGGAGGACTGACTGAACTTTGTTGCCTTCCACCACAGTGAAGAATGCTGTAGTGGATGTTTGTGTTAAATTCTATTGTGCATTGTGTGTTCTTTTTTTTAACTGTGTCGCTGCTGGCAAATTCATTTCACTGCACCCCCCGGTTACGCTGTGATGTGGACTGTGTGGGGTGGGAGGACCCATTGCTCCTCCCGTGCAGCAGGTGGCGCTGCACAGGACAAAGGGAGATGTTTGTATATAGTTTATCCTGTCTGTGAGTGTGCAGTCAGATTCTGAGTGGGCAGCTATTTTGAGTTGTCTTGCTGCCAGCATTGAGTAATGTAATAAAGACTTCTGTTGTACCTTGAAGACGCTCAAGTTTCTGTGCAGCCTAGAAAACGAACACGAAATACGCCGACCGCCCGGCCCATCGGGCGGCTCCTCCACGTATAGATGCTGTACATGGGGCCGCTAAACATGTACATTATCCTATATCTACACACTGTGGACCGCTTGATTGTAATCATGTCCAGTCTTTCCGCTGACTGGATAGCACTCAACAAGAGGTTTTCACTGTACCTTGGCACGTGTGAGAATAAACTAAACTGAAGCTAGTGACGTGCAACTAAGACTCATTAGTATCATTGATCATTTTTCAGATGTGAATGACAACGTCCCCTTCTTCACCTCATCTACCTATGAGGCCACGGTGCCGGAAGGGGCGGCAGTGGGCATGTCGGTCGTGCAGGTCTCAGCGACCGATCTGGATTCTGGCCGAAATGGAAAGGTGAGCGGTTGTACGGCGCGCGTCTCCAAGTATTGCGTTATGAGGTTGGAGTATTGCAAATGTGAACGCAGCAGGGCGGCACGGTGGCGCGGCGGTAGATTTGCTGCCTCACCGCGCCGGAGACCCGGGTTCGATCCCGACTCCGGGTGCTGTCTGCACGGAGTTTGTACGTTCTCCCCGTGACCTGTGTGGGGTTTTTTCTCCGGGTGCGGGGATCGCTGGTCGGCGCAGACTTGGTGGGCCGTAGGGCCTGTTTCCATGCTGTATCTCTAAAGTCTAATGTCAATCGATTTTATATTGCATATTTTATGTTACATGTTGGACTAATTGTAACCATTTCCTCTATTTTACTTGGTGTAATTTTGTGGAATTGACAGAGAAATCAGAACCCATGATTTGGCAGTTATCAGGTTGATACAACATGTATCTTCACCTCCAGATTGAGGGTATAATTTCAGTCCAGAAAGTGAACATTTCCTTTTCTTGGTGACAATAGACAATAAACAATAGGTGCAGGAGTAGGCCATTCGGCCCTTCGAGCCAGCACCGGCATTCAATGTGATCATGGCTGATCATCCCCAATCAATACCCCGTTCCTGCCTTCTCCCCATATCTCCTGACTCAGCTATCTTTAAGAGCCCTATCTGTCGCACCTGGAACGACTGCTTGGGTCCTTGAATGGAGTCGAGGGGGGAAGTAAAGCGACAAGTGTAGCATCTCTTGCGGTTGCAAGGGAAAGTGCCCAGGGAAGGGGTGGTGCGGGAGGGAAGGGAAGAATTGACAAGGGAGTTATGGAGGGCGCGGTCTTTGGGGAAGGCAGACATGGGGGGGGGGGGGGGAGATGGGAAGGGGTGGCGAGTGGTGGGGTCACGTTGGAGGTGGCGAAACTGACGGAGAACTATTTGTTGTATGTGTCGGCTAGTGGGGTGAAAGGTGAGGACCAGGGAGACTCTGCCCTTGTTGCAAGTGGGGGCATGGGGAGGGAGAGTAGTGTTACTGGGTATGGAGGAGACCCTGGCGAGAGCCTCATCTATAGTAGGGGAGGGGAACCCCCGTTCCCTGAAGAATGAGGACATTTGCGATGCCCTGGTGTGGAACACCTCACCCTGGGAGCAGATGCGGCGTAGACGGAGGAATGGGAGTAGGGGATGGAGTCCTTACAGGAAGTAGGGTGGGAAGAAGTGTAGTCTAGATAGCCATGGGAGTCAGTGGGTTTATAGTGGATGTTGGTCAGAAGTCTATCCCCTACGATGGAGATAGTGAGGTCAAGGAATGGTAGGGAAATGTCGGAAATGGTCCAGGTGTATTTGAGTGCCGGATGGAAGTTAGTGGTGAAGCGGATGAAGTCAGTCAGTTGTGTGTGGGTGCAGGAGGTGGCACCAAAGCAATCGTCGATGTAGCGGAGGTAGAGGTCGGGGATGGGGCCCTGGTACGTATTGAACAAGGATTGTTCGACGTACCCGACAAATAGGCAGGCATAGCTGGGGCCCATGCGTGTGCCCACAGCTACGCCTTGTATTTGGAGGAAATGGGAGGAGTCAAACGAGAAGTTATTGAGGGTAAGGACCAACTCCACTAGGCGGAGGATAGTATTAGTGGCCGGTGAAGGTTGCTCCTCCGGTCGAGGAAGAAACAAAGGGCTTTGAGACCATCCTGGTGGGGGATGGAGGTGTAGAGTGACTGGACGTCCATGGTGAAGATGAGGGGATGGGGGCCTAGAGAATGGAATGCGCGGAGACGACGGAGAGTGTCTGATGTGTCTTGAACATAGGTAGGGAGGATAGGATGGAGTCAAGGTATGTGGAAATGTGTTTGGTAGGGCACGAACAGGCAGAGACTACCGGGACAGTCAGGTTTGTGGATTTTGGGGAGAAGGTAAAATGAAGACTGTAGTGGGTGGGGAAGAGCAGGGGTCACATAGTTTGAGGGGGATGGGGAAGACCCAGTGGAACAGCCACTGAGGTTACCAGGGTTGGGGTGACTAGCACTAGGACCCAGTGCAGTCAAACCCAGATTTGTTGGATTGTTGTTGGTTTTGATCTCATTCAGTTTTCCGCTTGGCTTCCAGTGAGTAGCATAAAGGGCCTGTCCCACTTAGGCGATTGTTTAGGCGACTACATGGTCGCCTGGGTGTCGCCTGTATGGTCGTGAGTCGTCTCCTCAGTCGCCCAAAGAGTCGTAACGTCTTTCTGGTCGCCGCTGGATTTTCAACATTTTTCGGAGACAGTCGGATATAGTGGGTTTGACGCCAGTGAGCGTAGCTTGACTTCTCCTGACGTAGGTGCTGTCGTAGTTGTCACCAGGTTAATGTAGGTTGTCGCCGGTGCTGACTTCGTTTTTTTTGTTGTTAAAGTAATGATTCTATTTCAAATTTTATGTTGTAGGGGGGGTCCAGTCGCCGTTTTTTCGGCGACCTGCTACGACTATGACAGTCACCTAAAAATTGCCTAAGTGGGACAGGCCCCCCCATAAGCTTCTGACTGAGGCAGATGGAGGCCCATTAGCCAAAGTGAAAGGAGATAGGAAAGAGATTTGCTAACCGTCAACTAAGTCCAGAACCAGGGGCCACAGTTTAAGAATAAGGGGTAAGCCATTTAGATCGGAGACGAGGAAACACTTTTTCACCCAGAGAGTTGTGAGTGTGTGGAATTCTCTGCCTCAAAGGGCGGCGGAGGCTGGTTCTCTGGATACTTTCAAGAGAGAGCTAGATAGGGCTCTTAAAGATAGCGGAGTCAGGGGATATGGGGAGAAGGCAGGAACGGGGTACTGATTGGGGATGATCAGCCGTGATCACATTGAATGGCGGTGCTGGCTCGAAGGGCTGAATGGCCTACTCCTGCACCTATTGTCTATTGTCTATATTGCTGTACCTCTTGTAAAATTAATAGTAAAACTAGGTTTACTGTTAATAAACCCTTTGCTCAGGCTAGCACTATTGGCAGCACTAGTTCTGCTGGGAGGGATATTTGAGGCTGGCATATTAAGAGGGGGTAGATTCATAGAATCATATAGTGATACAGTGTGGAAACAGGCCCTTCGGCCCAACTTGCCCACACCGGCCAATATGTCCCAGCTACACTTGTCCCACCTGCCCGCATTTGGCCCATGTCTCTACAAATCTGTTCTATCTATATACCTGTGTAACTGTTTCTTAAACGTTGGGATAGTTTCAACAGCCTCAACTACCTCCTCTGGCAGCTACCCCCCTTTGTGTAAAAAAGTTAACCTTCAGATTCCTATTAAATCTTTTCCCCTTCACCTTAAACCTATGTCCTCTGGTCCTCGATTCACCTACTCGTAGGTTCACGAGATTGATCCCTGGGATGGCGGGACTGTCATATGAGGAAAGATTGAAAAGACTAGGCTTGTATTCACTGGAGTTTAGAAGGATGAGGGAGGATCATATAGAAACATATAAAATTATAAAAGGACTGGACAAGCTAGATGCAGGAAAAATGTTCCAAATGTGGGGCAAGTCCAGAACCAGGGGCCACAGTCTTAGAATAAAGGGGAGGTCATTTAAGACTGAGGTGAGAAAAAACGTTTTCACCCAGAGAGTTGTGAATTTATGGAATTCCCTGCCACAGAGGGCAGTGGAGGCCAAATCACTGGATGGATTTAAGAGAGAGTTAGATAGAGCTCTAGGGGCTAGTGGAGTCAAGGGATATGGGGAGAAGGCAGGCACGGGTTATTGATAGGGGACGATCAGCCATGATCACAAAGAATGGCGGTGCTGGATCGAAGGGCCGAATGGCCTCCTCCTGCACCTATTTTCTACGTTTCTATGTTTACTCTGGGCAAGAGACTCTGTGCATCTGCCCGATCTATTCCTCTCATGATCTTATACAGGGGAGGGGATGGGGGGAAGGTTGAGCTGACCAGCTATAAGGTAGGCCAGATGACCCATGGACCTCACCACAGAACACCATTTGGATCCCTACATACGAACTGAGTGCGTGAACCCTACATATGAACAAGACAGTGTGGATGGGACATATTGGCCGGTGTTGTGTTTCAGCTGTTGTAAATAACTGAAGCCTTACACCAAGATAAAGGTCCAAAGACTTTATTAACTACATAGCAAATATGACCACATTTGCACGTGTCTCTAATTCTAAGGGAACCAGGCAAGGAGAGGTTACTGTAAAGCTAGTGGGCGTAACTACCAAAGCATGACTCATAACATGAGTGACACTGGTCTTCATCCTCCCTCTTAAAGAATCAATAACTTGACAAACCTATGGTAAGGCATGCATAGCAATTGATAATAAACTGGAGGAAAGTCAAACATAGTCCAGGTACTTCACAACCGGCCTACACACACGACCAGCACGTGTACGATAGAGACCAGCTCCGTTCTTTACCCCCGGGGAGAGGGCAGGTGGCTTCACAGGTGAGTGAGACTGGACCAGACATGGATTAGAAACATAGAAACATAGAAATTAGGTGCAGGAGTAGGCCATTCGGCCCTTCGAGCCTGCACCGCCATTCAATATGATCATGGCTGATCATCCAATTCAGTATCCCGTACCTGCCTTCTCTCCATACCCTCTGATCCCCTTAGCCACAAGGGCCACATCTAACTCCCTCTTAAATATAGCCAATGAACTGGCCTCGACCATACTCTGTTGCAGAGAGTTCCAGAGATTCACCACTCTCTGTGTGAAAAAAGTTCTTCTCATCTCGGTTTTAAAGGATTTCCCCCTTATCCTTAAGCTGTGACCCCTTGTCCTGGACTTCCCCAACATCGGGAGCAATCTTCCTGCATCTAGCCTGTCCAACCCCTTAAGAATTTTATAAGTTTCTATAAGATCCCCTCTCAATCTCCTAAATTCTAGAGAGTATAAACCAAGTCTATCCAGTCTTTCTTCATAAGACAATCCTGACGTTGCGTTGGCAGAAGCGTGCGAGTGCCACTAGATGCAGACGGAAGTGAACTTGTACGGTCTTGATAATACGGAGGAGGAACGGGCTCGTTCACAGGCAGGATATGTTACCTGTTACGCCTGTAGGTGCCGCCATCGGCACTGACGATATATGAGCGTGGCTATGAAGCAATTCCATAAATCACACCAATACGGTCATGGCCTTTGTCAGTCTGTAAGCGGACAACCTGCCCTTTGGTCAATGGTGGCAGTGGCCTATTTGTCTCGTCAAACCATTGTTTTTGAATGCCACGCTTCTGTTGAAACCTGGATTGAACCTCCTCAGGTGGAATCACCTGTGGGATCAATGCCTGGTCCACTACAGGCACCGTAGCACGGGTCTGCCTCGACAATAAACGTTGAGCGGGTGAACCCAAGATGGGGAGATGTTGCGTAATTTGAGCAGATCCAGGAATACATCGGATTCAGCTCTGTAAGATCGTTCCATGAGCTATTTAGCGCTTTGGACAGCTCGTTCAGCCAGCCCATTAGACTGGGGATATACAGGGCTGCTGGTGATGTGGTGAAAATTCCAGTGTCTAGCGAACTCATTGATGTGTTGGCTGGTGAATTGACTGCCGTTGTCAGTTAGCAGTCTGCCCGGAGATCCGTGGACTGAAAAATGGCGAGATAACTTCGAGATCACTCCGCTGGAAGTGGGGCTGCTGAGAAAATCAATGTCAAACCATCCTGAATATGATTTAGATTAGATTAGATCCTTTATTTGTCATTCAGACCTTTCGGTCTGAACGAAATGTCGTTGCCTGCAGCCACACATATAATAATAAACAACAAAACACACAATAAACACAAACTAACATCCACCACAGTGAGTTCACCAGGCACCTCCTCACTGTGATGGAGGCAAAGGTCTTAAAGTTACTGTCTCTTCCCTCCTCATTCTCCCTCTGCGCTGAGGTGATTGTTGTTACCCCACCGGGCGATGGTAAGTCAGTCCCGCGGCTCAACCGAGCTCCGCGAACGGGCCGGTTCAAGCTCCGCGGCCCGGGGGTGGTCGAAGCTGCCGCCCTCCAGTCCAGCGGACGCAGCTGTTGCCGCGGGAGCTCCGGAAAACAGGCACCAACCTGTGACCTGCGAGCTCCCGACGGTGTCAACGAGCAACAGGTACTGCGTGCCATGCCAAACAAATAAGTCAGCTGCGACTGTAGATCACGGGAGCGCAGGTACAGGTAGTGGTTGCTTTTGTTAGTGAGGTGCCAAACTGTTGCACACTGTGCAGGATGCCACATTCTCAGTGATGTATTCGGGCATGCCAGGCCAGTAAACATGCTTCTTGCCCCGTAAAACAGTAGCTTCAGCACCTGGGTGCCCTGCATGGACAGCGTTAAAATACTGGTCGTGCAGCGAAGCAGGAACCACAGCCTTGTGTCCTTTTAAAATAATGCCATCCTGCAGCACTAGCTCATCACGGGCGGCAAAGAAAGGCCGGACTGGCAGCGGAACGTTGTAGTGCTTGTCTGACCAGCCGCGCTTAATGACGGAGGTTAGCGACCGTAGGGTCGGTCAGCAGCAGTGTGGTCAACCAAGTCCTCCATACAAGACGAGGGAATAAAAGACACAGTCATTATAATAACGTCATCATCCGGCGAGGGCAGACCCTCACAGGTCTTCCGGGGTGCATGTGAAAGAGTGTCAGCCAGATGCATATCCTTACCACGTTTGTGGATCAGAACTATGTCATATTTTTGAAGTTGCCGTAACATCCGCTGAAGGCGCGCTGGAGAGCTGCGGATAGGTTTGTTGAAAATGCTGATCAGAGGCTGGTGGTCAGTTTCAATCGTGACCGTGCGACCAAACATGAAACCGTTGAATTTCTCGCAGGCGAAAACAACCGCTAACAGCTCTTTCTCAAGTTGGGCATATCGTTGTTCTGTGTCAGTCACGGTGGGCTGAGGCATAGGCAACAGGCTTATTGCCGTTGCCATCATTCTGAAGGCATGCTGCGCCCAGCCCGTGTTGTGAGGCGTTACAAGTCAGTGTAATCGGTAGTTTAGGATCAAAGTAAACCAGAGTAGGAGCACTAGACATCTCCTGTTTAAGTGTGTCGAACGCTTTCTGTTGTTGCTCGTGCCAAGTCCAAGCAGAGCCATTGTGTGTACGTTGGCGCAATGGGGCTGATATTTCGCTGAAATCTGGAATGAATTTGCTCAAATAGTTAGCCATGCCAAGGAATCTCTGCAGACTGAGCAAGTCTGTGGGCGCTGGAAGCTCATTGGTAGCACTAGTTTTCGCTGGACCAGTTTTTAGGCCATCCTTGGTAAATATATGGCCTATGTATTTTACCTCATTCACTCTGAATTTGCATTTTTGAGGATTTAGCTTGAGATGGATGGCCTTGGCACGATCCAAGACCTTCGTCAGATTGGCATTGTGTTCTTCGACCGTTTTTCCAGCAATGAGGATATCGTTCACTATGATGGAGCATGGGTAGCCTGCAAACAATTGCTCCACAGCTTGTTGAAATACTTCACTAGCAGAACTTATTCCAAAGGGCATACGAAGACATTTATAATGCCCGAATGGAGTGCTGAAATTTGTCAACTTGGAGGAGTTATGTTCGAGCGAAATCTGCCAGAATGAACTCTTGGCATCTAGCACCGTGAAAGCAGTTGCTTTAGCCAACTGCGCAGCAATCTCATCCACAGTGCGCATGGGATAGCGGGGTCGTTTAATGGCTGTGTTTAAGTCCTTGGGGTTGATACAAATCCGTATCTCGTCTCTGTTCTTCTTAGTAGTGACGACCATTGTGGAGACCCAGTCCGAGGGGTCAGTTACGGGAGTAAACACACCTAGAGACACCATTCTGTTAAGTTCTTAAATTCTGTGGGCAAGATGGGCTGAAGGGCCTGTTTCCACATTGTATGACTCCATGACTCTATGATAGAATAAGTGTACGGGTGATCGTGGTCGGCTCAGACTCAGAAGGCTGTGGAGGCAAAGTCAGTGGATATTTCTAATGCAGAGATAGGTAGATTCTTGATTAGTACGGGTGTCAGAGGTTATGTGGAGAATGGAGTTAGGAGAGAGAGATATAGATCAGCCATGATTGAATGGCGGAGTAGATTTGATGGGCCGAGTGGCCTAATTCTGCTCTTATCTCTTAGGATCTAATAACTCGATGGGCCGAAGGGCTTGTTTCTGCCCTGTATCTCTAAGGTCTAAACAATTGGACAGATCTGTGTCAGTGTTGTCTCACTTGCTTTACATTCCCTCCGCTCCCAGGTGAATTACGCGATCGTGAAGGACATCAGTGGCGATTACCACTACTTCAGCATCGACTTTGAAACGGGGGTGATCTTCACACAGATGTCCTTTGACAGGGAGGTGAAAGGGTCCTACCTAATAGAGGTCCAGTCTCAGGACAACTCTGAGTCTGCAAGGCCGGGCAAGCAAGGACAGCCCAATACAGGTACTCACCTCAAAGCCAGCAACTCCTAACATAGGATGAGCGTTTGACGCCACTGGGCCTCTACTCGCTAGAGTTTAAAAGGATGAGGGGATATCTCATTGAAAGTCACCGAATAGTGAAAGGCGTGGATAGAGTGGATGTTTCCATTAGTGGAATAAGTCTAGGACCAGAGGCCATAGCCTCAGAATTCAAGGACGTTCCTTTAGGAAGATGAGGAGGAATTTCTTTAGTCAGTGGGTGGAGAATCTGTGGAATTCATTGCCACAGAAAGCAGTGAGGGCCAAGTCAATGGATATTTAAAGGGCAGAGATAGATAGATTCTTGATTAATACGGGTGTCAGAGGTTATGGGGCGAAGGCAGGAGAATGGGATTGACAGGGAAAGATTGAATGGCGGAGTAGACTTGATGGTCTGAGTGGCCAAATCCTGCTCTTAGATTTCATGAAGAAGAGGTAGCGGAAACGATGCCTGCATTCTCCAATAGTCTTTGGGGTGGCACGGTGGCGCAGCGGTAGAGTTGCTGCCTTACAGCGCCAGGGACCCGGGTTCGATCCTGACTACGGGTGCTGTCTGTATGGAGTTTGTATGTTCTCCCCGTGACCACATTGGTTTTCCCCGGGTGCTCCTGTTTCCTCCCACACTCCGAAGACGTGCAGGTTTGGAGGCTAATTGGTTTGGTATAAATTGTAAATTGTCCCTAGTGTGTGTAGGACAGTGTTAGTGTACGGGATCGGCGCGGACTCGGTGGGCTAACGGGCCTGTCTCCGCACTGTATCTCTAAAGGCTAAAGGCTAAAGGTACATTATGTTTAAGGGAACTATACATAGAAAAAAACATTGTTCAAAAGCTTCACGGGGAAAGGAAACGTTTACAAAAAAATTGGTTTGGTATAATTGTAAATTGTCCCTAGTGTATGAAGCATAGTATTAGTGTATGGGGATCGCAGGTCGGCATGGGCTCGGTGGGCTGAAGGGTCTGTTTCCACGCTGTATCTCTAAACTAAACTAAACTTCTCTCTGTTCACAGACATGGCCTATGTGCGGATCTTTGTCAGTGATGTGAACGACAATGCACCAGCCTTCCCACAGCAGACCTACACTATAAGTGTGGACGAGGACAAAGACATTGGCTTTGTGGTTATCACGGTGTCTGCTAATGATGGAGATGAAGGTGTGTCTCTATCTATCTTCCTCCTATTCCTCCCAACATACGATGAGCGGTTGTCGGCACTGGGCCTGCACTCGCTGGGGTTCAGAAGGATGAGGGGGAGATTCTCATTGAAACAGTACCGAATAGTGAAAGGCTTTTGGATAGAGTGGATGTGGAGAGGATGTTTCCACTAGTGGGAGAGTCTAGGACTAGAGGTCACAGCCTCAGAATTAAAGGACGTACCTTCAAGGGCCTGTTCCACTTAGGCGACTCTTTAGGCGACTCTGCCAGGGACTAGTTTTAATGGAATTCACCTACGACACCTGGCGACAACCTACGACAGCAAAAATTGTCGCCACTGTCACCGAAGATTTTTCAACATGTTGAACATTTTGCGACATTCGCCTGTAGTCGCCCAAAAAATCGCCTAATTGGGACAGGCCCATTAGGAAGGAGATGAAGAGGAATTTCTTTAGTCAGAGAGTGGAATTCTTTGCTACAGAAGGCTGTGGAGGCCAAGTCAGTGGATATTTTTAAGGCAGAGATAGATAGCTTCCTGATTGAATGGCTGATGTTGGTCTCGACGTGAAACGTCGCCTATTTCCTTCGCTCCATAGATGCTGCCTCACCCGCTGAGTTTCTCCAGCATTTTTGTCTACCTTCGATTTTGCAGCATCTGCAGTTACTTCTTAAACTGATGTTCTAATGATTCCTTTGCACAAACCCAGTACAGGCTCTCCCCGACTTACGTAATAGGTGATTTACATAAACCAACGGCAACGTAAATGATTCTTTAAGCCCGCTGCTTTATTTCCGAGTCACTCGCCTCGGTAGCAGTACACTACTGTCATCACATACGGGGGCCATTTCTGCAAGTCAGTCAGCTGTTCTCATGGATGCTCCCCCCCCCCCCCCCCTTGGTCTCACGTCGGAGCTCCCCCCGTGGTCTCACGTCGGAGCTCCCCCCGTGGTCTCACGTCGGAGCTCCTCCATGGTCCATGTCGGAGCTCCCCACCATGGTCTCAGCACGGAGCTCCTCCATGGTCTCAGCACGGAGCTCCCCCATGGTCTACACGTCGGAGCTCCCCCATGTTCTCCACGTCGGAGTTCCCCCCATGGTCTCAGCAAGGGGCACCCTATGGTCTCCATGTCGGAGCTCCCCCCATGGTCTCAGCACGGAGCTCCTCCATGGTCTCCATGTCAGAGCTCTCCCGTGGTCCCCCGACTGATGTAACATCTGACATGTAACCCTTACCTAAGTCTGGGAGCAGCTGTAGTTACATTTGAACTCCAAAGATGCTGCCTCTCAACCCCATTCTCCTGCCTTCTCCCCATACTTGGAAACCGGGCATATGACAAGGAAAACCGTAATGAAAATAATCTGAAATGAAAATGTAAAGATGCATGCGAAGGATGTAATTCCATCTCTCTCTCATTACAGGTGCAAATGCCAAACTGAGGTATCAGATTGCATCGGGGAATGTGAAAGGGATGTTCGATGTGGAGCCAGAGGTGGGGACAATCTTTATAGCTCAGCGGCTAAACTATGAAGAAGACCAACGTTATGAACTGCGGCTTGTGGCATCCGATGGAAAATGGGAAAACCAGACTCTGGTGACGGTCAACGTCATCAACCAGAATGATGAGGCACCGGTCTTCACTCAGAATGAGTATCACAGCAGCATCCTAGAAGAGCTACAGGACTTGCCAGTGTTCGTACTGCAGGTGTGTGACCTATAGAGTCATATAGTGATTCGGTGTGGAAAAAGGCCCTTGCCCACGCCGACCAACATGTGAATGAATGAATGAATACGTTTATTGGCCAAGTAGTCACATACAAGGAATTTGCCTTGGTGGTCCGCCCGCAAGTGACAACATGACATACAGTGACAGTTAGGAATGACACATAAAACATTAAACATTAATAATAAAACGTTATTGATTAAACATGTGAATTAAATAAAATACCAGAGCAAAAGGAGGCTTCAGATTTTTGGTTATTGAGCAGAGCTACTACTCGTGGAAAAAAGCTGTTTTTATGTCTGGCTGTGGCAGCTTTGACAGTCCGGAGTTGCCTTCCAGAAGGAAGTGATTCAAAGAGTTTGTGGCCAGGGCGAGAGGGGTCAGAGATGATCTTACCCGCTCGCTTCCTGGCCCTTGCAGTGTACAGTTCATCAATGGAGGGAAGGTTGCAGCCAATAACTTTCTCAGCTGATACTAAACCTGTCCCATCTATACTAATCCCACCTGCCTGCCTTTAGCCCTTATCCTTCCAAACCTGTCCTATCCATGTACCTGTCCAACTGTCGCGATAGTACCTGCCTCAACTACCTCCTCTGGCAGCTCGACCTCTCAGATTCCTGTTCCATTTTTTCCCCTTCTCCTAAAAACTATGTCCACTGATCCTCAATTCACCTACTGTGGGCAAGAGACTCTGTGCATCTACCCGATCTATTCCTCTCATGATTTTATACACCTGTGCAAGATGGAATTTGTGTCCAGGGATGGCTGGTCGGTGTGGACTCGGTGGGCCGAAGGGCCTGTTTCCGCGCTGTATCTCTCAACTAATGATGTAGTTCAGTTTAGACATACAGCGTGGAAACACGCCCATCGGCCCACCGAGACCGTGACAATTTTCCAAGCCAATCAGCATACAAACCAGCACGTCTTTGGAGTTTGGGAGCAAACCAGAGCACCCGGAGAAAACCCACAAGGTCACAGGGAGAACATGCAAACTCCGTACAGGCAGCACCCAGGGTCAGGATCGAACCCAGCTTGTTGGCCATTTTGCTGAATTTACACTTGGGTTCCCATTGGTTTTCATTCAATAATTAAGTTGAATAATGGATGTATGTTAGTACAGTTTCAAACTATACTCTATTCATGCAATTAGGTCTGATTTTAAATTTATTAATTCGTTTTGAAGCGTTAATGTCAATTCTAATCTTGGATTCCTCAGAATGCATATGGGAGTTTTAAATAATTAACAATCTCATCTAATGTCTCCAATGAAGACATGCATGCCTTAGTGTTGTCCGAGTGGCTTCTAAACCATATATTTAAAATCAAATTACTGTGCGTTCTTCCATGCATTCTGAAATCTGAGTATTTCACAAAGCAGAAACATGAAACTGCACATGCTGGTTTATACAAAAGGACACAAGACTCTTCACTTAGTCTTGAGTCTTACAGTGTGCAAACAGTCCCATCTATCTCTGTTTGGCCCATATCCCTCTAAACCTGTCCTATCCATATACCCTTCAATTGTTTCTGAAACATTGCGATAGCACCAACTACCTCCTCCAGCAGTTCGTTCCATACACCCACCACACTCAGGTTCTTATTAAATCTTTTCCCCTTCACCTTGAACCTGTGTCCTCTGGTCCTCGATTCCCCTACCCTGGGCAAGAGACTCTGTGCGTCTACCCGATCTATTCCTCTCATGATTTTACTCACCTCTATAACATCACCCCTCATCCTGCTGCACCCCAAGGAATATAGTCCTAGCCTGCTCAACCACTCCCTATAGCTCAGGCCCCTCGAGTCCTGGCAACATCCTCGTGAATCTTCTGTGCACTCTTTCTTTTGTTTAGTTTAGTTTAGAGATACAACGCGGAAACAGGCCCTTTGGCCCACTGAGTCCGCGCCGGCCAGCGATCTCTGATGTTCACAGTATCCCACCTTTACTAATCAACAATCTATCTACCTCTGTCTTAAAAATATCCATTGGCCTGGCCTCCACAGCTGTCTGTTGCAGTGAATTCCACAGATACACCACAACTCTGACCTAAAAAATTCCTCCTAATCTCCTTCCTAACCGAACGGCCTTTAATTCTGAGGCTGTGACTTCTGGTCCTAGACTCTCCCACTGGTGGAAACATGAGATGTGTTAGAGTAAAGGGCCTGTCCCACTTGGTCGAAAAATTTGCGGCGTGGCGCGGCGTGATGACGTATAGACGCGCGGTGTTTTTTTCAAATGTCGCAACATTTTTTTTGTCGCCGCTGGATTTTGAAATGTTCAAAATCGTTTGGCGACACTGATATGACGCCGGCAGTCGCCGAAAAAATTTGCCAAGTGGGACAGGTCCTTTACCTGGTTTACTTGTATTCAGGATGATGTTAGTCTATTCTGATCCCAGTCAATGATTGGGAAAGATCATTTGTTTTTAAACCAAGCAGAGATCAAGGAAACGTCAAAGAAAGAAAGGAGATGAGGTGGAATTTCTTTAGCCAGACAGCGGTGACTCTGTGGAATTCATTGTCACAGGCGGTAGCGGAGGCCATGTCACTGGATGTTTTGAAAACAGAGATTGATTTGTAGTTTAATTGGCGTCGGTAAAAATTGTAAATTATTCCTAGCGTGTCGGATAGAACTAGTTTAGATTATTGTCACATATACTGAGGAATAGCATAGTCATAGAGTGATGCAGTGTGGAATCAAGCCCTTCGGCCCAACTTGCCCACACCAGCCAACATGTCCCAGCTACACTATTCCAGGGGTGGGGAACCTGCGGCCTTAAGGCAGCATGCGGCCTTCTAGGCCATTAAGTGCGGCCTTTTGAATGAATCCAAATTTTGTAGAACAAATCCTTTTATTTTTATTAATATGTTTTTGTTCGACTTTTATAATTTTTAGTTTAATCTTAAAATGAACGTATTTAAAATACCAAAGAGTAAAAGAAGATTCAACGAAATAATCCTCCCCGACTGACGGCCACAATTAAAACATTAGTAAGTCATGAAGGCTATTTTATTGCCACAAAGAGTTACTCACTTTGGGCACTCTTACGGGTAGAACACGAGGAATAGATTTCTTCAACAACTTTCAAGATAAATGTCGTGAAGTATATCTAATTGAAGTTTCTCGGATGCGGCCTTATTAGATTACAGCTAACTTAATGCGGCATTCCAACATGAAAAGGTTCCCCACCCCTGCACTAGTCCCACCTGCTTGCGTTTGGCCCATATCCTTCCAAACCTGTCTTATCCATGTACATGTCTAACTGTTTCTTAAACATTGGGATAGTCCCAGCCCCAACTACCTCCTCTGGCAGATTTTTCCATACACTCACAAGTTCACAAGTTATAGGAGTAGAATTAGGCCATTCGGCCCATCGAGTCTACTCCGCCATTCAATCATGGCTGATCTCTGCCTCCTAATCCCATTTTTCTGCCTTCACCACCCTTTGTGTGAAAAAGTAGGAAATAGGATATAGTAATATAGCGGTAACTTTTTCAAAGTAAAAAGCTTTTTTATCAAAATGGAATGGATAGTCTTCTTCAAAGTGGATTCTCACAGCTTTTTTTTCTCGCCCCACCTTGTTCAGGTTTCAGCGACGGACCCGGACCAAGAGGCGGATCAGAGCGCATTGCGATACTCTCTGCACGGACAAGGGGCGAACAGCGAGTTTGCCATCGACGAGCTCACGGGCAAGATCTACACGAGGAAGAGTCTGGACCGTGAAGAGCGATCCGTATGGCGCTTCTTGGTCCTCGCCACCGACGAAAGCGGCGACGGCCTCACGGGTTTCTCCGACGCCATCGTCGAGGTGCGTGATGTGAACGACAACAGGCCCTCCTTCCTGTGTGCGGTGGAAGGCTGCTTTGTGGGACACGTTCCGGAAAATTCCCCGGCGGGCACTTCCGTCATGGAGATGGCGGCGACGGATCGGGATGACCCCAAGGCCGGGCGGAACGCCGTCCTGACGTACAGAATAATCCAGAACGTTCGCAACAGAATCAATCTCAACTTGTTTTCCATCAACGCATTGACCGGCACGGTCTACACCGTGTTGGGCTCTCTGGACAGAGAGAAAGAAGATACGTACCTGGTGGTGGTGGAAGCTCAAGATGGAGGCGGGTTGGCGGGAACGGGGACGGCCACCATTTTGGTCACCGACGTGAACGATCACGCCCCGGTTTTTACCCGAGACGTCTTCGCGGCAAAGATCTCGGAAAACACCCGGATGAACACCGACGTCCTTGTTCTCTCGGCGACCGACCAGGACGAGGGGGACAATGCCCTGGTGACCTTCAGCATCGTGGGTGGCGACGACGATCACAAATTTCTCATCGAAACCGACCAACTCGGCAAGCGAGGCGTCATCAAACTGAGGAAAAGGCTCAACTACGAGAAATCTAACGAGAGGAGGTTCAACCTAACTGTCAGAGTGGAAGATCTGGACTTCTTCAGCACGGCCACTTGCATCGTTGACGTTGAGGATTACAATGACCACCCGCCGGTCTTCCGCCCGCAGTTTTACCAAGCTGATCCGCTGCTGGAAGATGTCTTCATTGGCACTAGAGTTGTTCAGGTTACGGCATCGGACGAGGACTCTGCCCAGAATGGCCAGTTCTCATACAGCTTCGCCAACGGTTCGGACGCGCTGGGGCAGTTTGCCGTGGACGGGGACGGTTGGGTTACGGTGGCCGGTGGCCTGGACCGGGAGTCGACGGCGCAGTACCAACTGGTGGTGCTGGCCGTCGACGGGGGAAGCCCCGCTCTCACCGGGAGCGCCACCATCCGTTTGACGGTGCAAGACGTCAACGACAACGGGCCAGAGTTTGAGGCGCCGTACGCGCCGATCGTTTGGGAGAACGCGCCCCCACCCCAGGCCGTGCGGCTGAACGAGACCTCGGCCCTGATGTACGCCAGAGACAAGGACAGCCCGGCGAACGGCGCCCCCTTCTCCTTCACGCTGTTGACCCACCGCGGCAACTCCAGCGGCTTTGCCTTGACGGATCACGGCAACGGCACCGCGGGCCTGACGGCGCTCCGTCTGTTCGACAGGGAAGATCAAAAGGTCTTCTACCTGCCGGTGAAGATCAGCGACAGCGGTTCCCCGCAGATGAGTTCCACAAGCACCTTAACCATCACCATTGGAGACGTCAATGATCATCCCCACTCAGCTGGCTGCATGGAATTTCTGGTCTACAGTTACAATGGTACGGTGTTCTCCACTGATAATCTGCGCCCTGTTTGTTGTAGGTTGACAAAAATGCTGGAGAAACTCAGCGGGTGAGGCAGCATCTATGGAGCGAAGGAAATAGGCAACGTTTCGGGTCGAAACCCTTCTTCAGACAGGTGTGAGGGTCGGGGGGTGGAGGGGTCGGGAGGATGAAAGGAAGAAGTGGGGGCCAGATGGCTGAGGGAGAGCTGGGAAGGGGAGGAGAAAGTAAGCATCCGCTGCTCTTGATGTCAGCTGCTCTACATCGGTGAGACCAAGCGCAGGCTTGGCGATCGCTTTGCCCAACACCTCCGCTCGGTCCGCAATAACCATCCTGATCTTCCGGTGGCCCAGCACTTCAACTCCCCCTCCCATTCCGTATCCGACCTTTCTGTCCTGGGCCTCCTCCATGGCCGGAGTGAGGACCACTGTAAATTGGAGGAGCAGCACCTCATATTTCACTTGGGCAGTTTGCACCCCAGTGGTATGAACATTGACTTCTCTAATTTCAGGTAGTCCTTACTTTCTCTTCCCCTTCTCAGCTCTCCCTCAGCCCACCGGCTCCACTTCTTCCTTTCTTCCTCCCCCCCCACCCCCACCCTAACATCAGTCTGAAGAAGGGTTTTGACCCGAAACGTCGCCTATTTCCTTCGCTCCATAGATGCTGCCTCACCCACTGAGTTTCTCCAGCGTTTTTGTCTACCTTCGATTTTCCAGCCTCTGCAATTCCTTCTTAAACACTCTGTATTGTGTAATTGTGTTTTGCTGTGCGAGACTGCGTTCAGAACGAACTTAACAGGATGGAAACTCTGGGTTTGATTGCCCCAGTGTCAATGATCCATCTGCCTGGGTCTCGACCATGGTTGCAGCAGCCAAGAAAATCAAAGATAAAATACGAATGAGCATCAATCCCACTTCTGACACCATGTTTTGTGCTCAAACCATTACAAAGTATTAGGTGAACCACAGGACATTTATTAAAACCTATGCAGAGAGAATAATACATACCGTTGCACTCGTTGCATCACCGTACAGACTGCCGAGCAAAGAGACGAGCAGGCTGTTATCAGTATATGCATTCCTTACTCAAACCCCGGACTGGATTACATGGTGGAATGTGTATCATGCATAATATATGTGGTGAAGTTTATATATACAGGGATTAATATGGTTGATCTACACTCTACCTCTTCCAGAGCTCTGCCTGCTGCACTTGCGTTTGACGTGACTTAGTCAAGTAGAAACATAAATTGGGATATAATGCCGAGGCTCTGGAAGGCGCTGGTCAGGCCACACTTGGAGTATTGGGAACAGTTTTGGGCCCATTATCTGAGGAAGGTTGTGCTGGCTCTGGACATAGGTCCAGAGGAGGTTTGCAAGAACGATCCCAGGAATGATTGGGTTAACCTATGATGAGCGTTTGACGGCACTGGGCCTGTACTCGCTGGAATTTAGAAGGATGGGGAAGCAGGGACCTGCAGAATAGTGAAAGGCCTGGATAGCGGATGAGGAGAGGATGTTTCCACTGGTGGGAGAGTCCAGGACCAGAGGTCATAACCTCAGAATTAAAGGACATTCCTTTAGGAAGGAGATGAGGAGGAATTTCTTAACTCAGAGGGTGGTGAATCTGTGGAATTCATTGCCACAGAAGGACATGGAGGTCAAGTCAATGGATATTTTTAAGGCAGAGACTGATAGACTTGATTAGTACGGGTGTCAGGGGTTACGGGGAGAAGGCAGGAGAATGGGGTTAGGAGGGAGAGATGGATCAGCCATGATTGAATGGCGGAGTAGACTTGATGGGCCGAATGGCCTAATTCTGCTCCTATCACATGAATTATACCTCTCCCAAGTCGCTAAGGACTGTTAGAAATGTAAATAAAGCATTAAAAATTAACAAAGATGTAAACAATGAACTCAGGACTGAGGCACGTGTCCCAAAAGACCATGCGCCGCAAACAAATCTCTCTCAATTCTTTTAGTATAGTTTAGTATAATTTAGTCTATTGTCAGGTGTACCGAGGTACAGTGAAAAGCTTTTGTTGCGTGCTATCCAGCCAGTGGAAAGACAATACATGATTACAATTCAGCCATTCGCAGTGTACAGATACCTCATAAGGGAATAAAATGTTCAAGAAGGAACTGCAGATGCTGGAAAATCGAAGGTAGACAAAATTGCTGGAGAAACTCAGCGGGTGCAGCAGCATCTATGGGGCGAAGGAAATAGGCAACGTTTCTGGCCGAAACCCTTCTTCAGACCTTGTTCAGAACATGTTGAAAATTCAGCGGTGACCAGAAAGACGCTACGACTCTTTGTGCGACTGAGGAGATGACTCACCACCATACAGGTGAAGCCTGCATGGTCGCGAGTAGTCGCCCAAAGAGTCGTACCTTGTTCTGGTCGCCGCTGGATTTTCAACATGTTGAAGATTTTCTGTGACCTGCAACGACATATGACGGGTGCCGGCAAGTCGCCGAAAAAGTTGCGTAAGTGGGACAGGCCCATTAGAGTGTGGAGCGATTGTAATATGTGAGTGTAGATCTGCTTCTGCGGCTGGCGCGCAAATAGTCGCCTGGGTTGGGCACCATCTTGGGAGCAGTGGGTGTCGGACCGTCAGTTGCCGGAAAATTGGCGTTGGACGGCAAGGTGGCGCAGCGGTAGAATTGCTGCCTTACAGCGCCAGAGGGCGAAATCAATCCCAGCTGCGGGTGCTGTCCGTACGGAGTTTGTACGTTCTACCCGTGACCTGTGTGGGTTTTCTCCGGGATCTCTGGTTTCCTCCAACACTCCAAAGACGTACAGGTTTGTCGGTTAATCAGCTTCGGTAAAAACTGTAAATTTTCCCCAGTGTGTAGGATAGTGCTAGTGCACAGGGATCGTTAGTCGGCGCGGACTCGGTGGGCCGAAGGGCCTGTTTCCACGCTGTATCTCTAAACTAATTATGTTCGGTTTAGTTTGGAGATGCAGAGTGGAAACACAACCATCGGCCCACCGAATCCATGACAATTTACCCAGCCAATTAGCCTCTAAACCTGCACGTCTTTGGAGTGTGGGAGGAAACCAGAGCACCCGGAGAAATCCCACAAGGTCACAGGGAGAACATGCAAACTCCGTACAGGCAGCACCCAGAGTCAGGATCGAACCCAGCTTGTTGGCCATTTTGTTAAATTTACACTTGGGTTCCCATTGGTTTTCAATCAATAATTAAGTTAAATAATGGACGTATGTTAGTCCAGCTTCAAACTATACTCTATTCATGCAATTAAGTCTGGAGTTACATTTATTAATTCATTCTAAAGAGTTAATGTCAATTCTAATCTAGGATTCCTCAGAATGCCTTTGGGAGTTTTAAATAATTAACAATCTCATCTAATGTCTCCAATGAAGACATGCATGCCTTAGTGTTGTCCGAATGGCTTCTAGACCATATATTTAAAATCAAATCACTGTGCATTCTTCCAAGCATTCTGAAATCTGAGTATTTCTCCACTTAGCAGAAAGCTCTGAGTCTTCCTCTCCCCTGACTCTCAGTCTGAAGAAGGATCTCGACCCGAAAGGTCACCCATTCCTTCACTCCAGAGATGCTGCCTGTCCCGCTGAGTTACTCCAGCATTTTGTGCCTGCGGTTGAAACCAGCATCTGCAGTTCCTTCCCTCACGCTGTGCTGTATTGCTTCCATTTTAGGTCGACTTGCTACCACCGAGTTAGGCAGGGTGCGAGCTCCGGATCTGGATGACTGGGGTGATAAAAAGTACATGTTTATCGGATCGCTTCCAAGGTAAGGCAGTCTTAGAGAGCGTAAGGGGACATGCTGCTAGAATGAAAATGCGTTGCAAGATACATTAACACAGGAATGTGTTACGTTTGATAGTTTGCAGTGTGATTTCACACCATGAAGATATGGGAATGTGTCACTGATACATTTATGCTCTCTTTTGATCTTTCAAATATAACTTAGCTCACCTTATCTTTAGACTGCTGTGCAACATCCTGAATGAGGTCGCTGTGCTCCAGGCTGCTTTGAAGCCTTTTCCAATTTAATTTTTAAACCAGTACCTGGGCGGCACGGTGGCGCAGCGGTAGAGACCCTGGTTCGATCCCGACTACGGGTGCTGCCTGTACGGAGTTTGTACGCTCTCCCCGTGACCTGCGTGGGTTTTCTCCGGGACCTCCGGTTTCCTCCCACACTTAAAAGACGTACAGGTTAATTGGCTTGGTAAAAATCGTAAATTGTCCCTAGTGAGTAGAATTGTGTTTGCGGACAGGATTATCGCTGGTCGGCGCGGACTCTGTGGGCCCGACCGGCCTGTTTCCACTCTGTATTTCTAATGTTTGACGTGTCTCCAAGGACCCTAACCAGTGGCTCTGTGGATTGGGTTCCATCACAACAACAAGGGCTATGAAGCAGAATGCTTGGTGCTCAATTCTTTTTTTTATTAAAATACTCGATTATGCACGTTTGTTTCAGATATTTTGCCCTCAATGAAGATTCTGGTTGCCTCAGTATTATTGAAGGCACGCCCGCTGGAGTTTATGGCTTTGAGGTCAAAGTTGCAGACGGCACTTGGCCCGATGTCATTTCATCGGTGAAGGTGGTTGTCACAGATCTGGAGGAAGATGCCGTATACAATGCGGGTTCCCTCAGACTGAATGGTGAGCATTTAACCATTTACTTATCACAAAGATTTTTATGGAATGTGAAAAATAATTTTCTGCGCGTTTCTTAACAACGTGAAAATACTGCAGGCTTTAGACTTTGGAGAACCAGGGGCCACAGTTTAAGAATAAGGAGTAAGCCATTTAGAACGGAGACGAGGAAACACTTTTTCACCCAGAGAGTGGTGAGTGTGTGGAATTCTCTGCCTCAGAGGGCGGTGGAGGCAGGTTCTCTGGATGCTTTCAAGAGAGAGCTAGATAAGGCTCTTAAAAATAGCGGAGTCAGTCCATATTAAAAACATGAATTTCTGGCTGGAAGAAATGGATCAACAACCAGATTGGCTAATGATGGAAAAGGAAGACTGTCTACCTTTTGAAATTGGACCGATCATATTTGCCCCCACAAAACTGCACAAAAAAACCTATAAAGAAAACCCCATAATACATAGTGGAATACGAATTTGGAAACAAATAAAAAAAGATCTAAAATTGAATAATATACCACTCTGCCTTCCCATTGTAAATAATCCTTTATTCAAATCATACTTTATGGACAAAGGTTTCACACAATGGAAAAATTATGGAATCAAAAATATAGGACATCTTTATGGGAAAGGTACTTTTCTTTCATTTCAAGAGTTACAACAGAATTATGGACTGCACTCAAATAATTTCTTCAGATATCTACAAATTAGAGATTATGTTAAATCTAATACACAAGTCTACAGGAATAGGGAATCAGAAATTCTTGATGAATGTCTGAACAAGCATCCTAATACTGAAAAACTAATAGCTTATATTTATAACACCCTACTAAACAACGAGGTACCACTGACCGAACCATATAGATACAAATGGGAAAATGAAATAGGTCACCCTATCACGAAAGATATGTGGGACGAAAGTTTACAACAAATACATCAATGTTCATTAAATGCCAGACATACTTTAATACAATTCAAGGTCTTACATAGACTACACTACTCTAAAATAAAACTAAATAGAATCTTCCCACAAATCTCTCCTATTTGTGATAAATGTCTACATCTAGAGGCTAATTTAACACATACGTTTGCAAACTGTATAAAACTTAAACATTTCTGGACTGATATTTTTGAAATAACTTCAGAAGTTATTAATCCAAAACCGGACCCAGACACAAAATTAATAATACTTGGAATATCAGAACAAAGCTTAACACTCACAACAAACCAAAGAAATTTCCTCAACTACAGTATAATAACCGGGAAAAAATTAATATTAAAATTTTGGAAAGGCCCTACAACCCCCACAATTAAAATGTGGATTACGGAAATGTCGGAGACCCTATACTTAGAAAGAATTAGACTTGTCTTAGTGGACAAACAAGATCTTTTCCATAAAATTTGGGCTCCATTCATTGACTATCTGAAGGGATAGATTGGCACAGCACTAGGACCCAGCTGAAACTTGAACTCAGGAATAGATGAAAAGCTATACTTTATAACCTACGAACCTATCTCCATTGACGTATTACAGGTAACCCATTCCACCTCCCTTGTTTTTCTGTTGTGTTTTTTTTTTTTCTTTCTTTTTTATTTGTAACTTTCTACCCTCTCTTTTTCCCTCTTTCTATAAAAAATAAAAACACTAGAAGCAGAAGTAATTGATAATGGAAAATTTTAATAATGTATGACTGATGTATATGAAAAGTTTTTTTACTATAATATGTAACTACATTTTATAATATGTCTACTTCTAATAAATAAATTTTAAAAAATAAAAAAAATAGGGGATATGGGGAGAAGGCAGGAACGGGGTACTGATTGGGGATGATCAGCCATGATCACAGTGAATGGCGGTGCTGGCTCGAAGGGCCAAATGGCCTACTCCTGCACCTATTGTCTATTGTCTATTGAGATATGGCGTAGAAAGAGGCCCTTCGGCCCACCAAGTCAGTGCCGACCAGCAGTCGCCCCATGAACTAACACTATCCTACACGACGGGGACAATTTTTACAGAAGCCAATTAACCTACAAACCTGTACATCTTTGGAGCACTTGGTGTTTTAGTCGAGATTCCAGCATCCTTGGGAGGAGACCGGAGCACCTGGAGAAAAACCCACGCGGTCACAGGGAGTACGTACAAACTTCGTACAGAATATACCTCAGTGCAATTGACAATAATAAACGAATTCAGCGACAGCTTGGGCTGAAGGGTCTGTATCTGTGCTGCGTAGCTGAAAGTTTGAAGATTTTACGTTTTAATTTGTCTGAATGAATTTTTTTTAAAATCATGATAGCTATTACGATCCAGGCCATGCCATTTTTACTCGGCTAAATGTCACAATTGCCAATCCATGTTAGACTCGTTCATTCATTACTGTGGCACAGACGCGCAGTGGTTGAACTGCTGCCTCACAGCGCCAGAGACCCGGGTTCGATCCTGACTACGGGTGCTGACTGTTTAGAGTTTGCACGTTCTCCCCGTGACCTGCGTGGGTTTTCTCCGTGTGCTCTGGTTTCCTCCCGCACTCCAAACACGTATGGGTTTGTAGGTTAATTGGCTTAGGTAAAAGAAAAGAAAATTGTAAATTGTGCCTAGTGTGTAGGATAGTGCGAGTGTACCAGGTTTAGTTTAGTTTAGTTTAGAGATACAGAGCAGAAACAGGCCCTTCGGCCCGCCGAGTCCGCGCCGACCAGCACATTAACACAAGCCAACACACACTAGGAACAATTTACACTTATACCAAATATACAAACGCAAGCCAATTAACCTGCAAACCTGCACGTCTTTGGATTGTGGGAGGAAACCGAAGATCTCGGAGAAATCCCACGCGGTCACGGGAAGAACGTACAAACTCCGTAAAGACAGCACCCGTAGTCGGGATTAAACCCAGGTCTCCGGCGCAGCAAGCGCTGAAAAGCAGCAACTCTACTGCTGGTCGGCGCACACTCGTGAATCTTATCCGCACTCTTTCCAGCTTCATGACATCCTTCCTATGGCAGGGGTGACCAAAACTGAACACAATAATCCAAATGCAACCTGACCCTCAAGAAATACAAAAGACAATGTTGCCAAACTGGAAAGGGTACATAGAAGATTTATGAGGATGTTGCCAGGACTAGAGGGTCTGAGCTATAGTGAGAGGTTGAGTAGGCTGGGACATTATTCCTTGGAGCGCAGGAGGATGAGGTGTATAAAATCATGAGAGGAATCGATCGGGTAGATGCACAGAGTCTCTTGCCCAGAGTATGGGAATCGAGGACCAGAGGACATAGATTTAAGGTGAGGGGGAAAAGATTTAATAGGAATTCGAGGGGTAACTTTTTCACACAAAGGGGGGTGGGTGTATGGAACAAGCTGTCAGAGGAGGTAGTTGAGGCTGGGACTATCCCAACGTTTAAGAAACAATTAGACAGGTATATGGATAGGACAGGTTTAGAGGATCTGGGCCAAACGAGGGCAGGTGGGACTTGTGTAGCTGGGACATGTTGGCCGGTGTGGGCAAGTTGGGCCGAAGGGCCCGTTTCCACACTGTATCACTCTCGGACTCTAATTGGTAATTATTACTGGACAAGGGCGGTCACGGTGGTGCAGCGGTAGAGTTGCTGCCTTACAGCGAATGCAGCGCCAGAGACCTGGGTTCGATCCCGACTACGGGTGCTGTCTGTATGGAGTTTGTACGTTCTCCCCGTGGGTTTTCTCTGAGATCTTCGTTCCTCCCACACTCCAAAGACGTCCAGGTTTGTTGGTTAATTGGCTTGGTAAATGTAAAAATTGTCCCTAGTGTGTGTAGGATAGTGTTATTGTGCGGGGATCGCTGGTCGGCGCGGACCCGGTGGGCCGAAGTGCCTGTTTCCGCGCTGTGTCTCTAAAACTAAAAAACTAAAAGTAAAAAACTAAAGTTCCCAGCACAAACTCCTGCACCTATTTGTCTTATTGTCTATTAGGCAGGAACGGGGTACTGATTGTGGATGATCAGTCATGATCACATTGAATGGCGATGCTGGCTCGAAGGGCCGAATGGCCTACTCCTGCACCTATTGTCTATTGTCTTGAAAACGCAGAGCTGAAAATGCTTCATATTGTGCCACATTCTTCTGGTAAAAATGTATATTTTTAATATGTTACATACAGGAATCACAGCTGAAGAGTTTATCTCCAAGCCTATCCAAGCCGAAGAAAGTAAATACTCCAACTTAAGAAGGATGTTAGCAGAAATCATTCCGGCACAACTGGATAATATTGATATTTTCAGTGTTGTCAATGCCGGGGGTCGTGTTGGAGAAGTAGATGTCTGGTTTGCGGCTCGAGGGCCTCCATTCTTCAAGGCGGAGAAGTTGAACGGAAATGTGGCAGCTTTCAGACCCAAGGTGTGCTCCTGTCAGAGTTTAAGATGTTAAGCGAATTGCGGATCACACAAACCAACCTCCCTTCCATTGACTCCATTTATACCTCACGCTGCCATTTATATCTCCATATATACCCTTGGTTTGGGAACGGCTTCGTCCAAGACCGCAAGGAATTGCAGAGAATTGTGGACGCAGCCCAGACCGTCACACAGACCGACCTCCCTTCCATTGACTCCACTTACACCTCACACTGCCTCGGCAAGGCCAGCAGCGTAATCAAGGACGAGTCGCACCCCGGCGACTCCCCTCTTCTCCCCTCTCCCATAGGTATAGAAGTGTGAAAACACACACCTCCAGATTCAGGGACAGTTTCTTCCCAGCTGCTATCAGGCAATTGTAAATGGCTCGATTGTAATCATGTATTTTCTTTCCACTGACCACAACCCTTCGGCCCAACTCGTCCATGCTGACCAAGACACCCCATCTATTCTAGTCCCATTTTCCTGCATTTGGTCCATATCCCTCTACACCTTTCCCATCCATGCACCTCATTGGGGTGATCACGGTGGCACAGCGGTAGAGTTGCTGCTTACAGCGAATGCCACGTCGGAGACACGGGTTCGATCCCAACTACGGGTGCTGTCCGTACGGAGTTTGTACGTTCACCCCTACGGGTTTCCTCCGAGACCTTCGGTTTCCTCCCACACCCCAAAGACGTACGGGCTTGTAGGTTAATTGGCTTGGTAAATGTAAAAATCGTCCCTAGTGTGTGTAGGATAGTGTTAATGTGCGGGGATCGCTGGTCGGCGTGGACCCGGTGGGCCGAAGGGCCTGTTTCCGTGCTGTATCTCTAAACTAAACTAAAAAAACTAAACTACCTGTCCAATGCCTCTGTTAAATAGCTATTTTGCCTGCCTCAGCTATGTTGAGTGAGAATAGATAGTTTTGAGTCAGAGAGTCATAAAGCATAGAAACAGGCCCAACTTGCCCATGGCAACCAAGATGCCCCATCTACACTAATCCCACCTGCCCATATCCATCTAACCCTTTCCTATCCATGTACCTATCCAAATATCTATTCAATGATGTTACAGTACCTCCCTCAACTATCTCCTCTGGCAGCTTGGTCCATTTACATGCCATCCTCTGTAAAAAAGTTGCCCCTCAGTCTTTTTTAATATTTCTCCCCTCACCTTCAACCTATGTCCTCTGGTTCTTGATTCACCCACTCTGAATAAAAGACTACATTCACCCTAACTACGCCCTCTCTCACGCCTCAATAAGATGTCCCTGAATCTGGAGGTGTGCACTTTCACACTTCTGTACCTCTTTCCTGATGGGAGAGGGGAGAAGAGGGAGTGGCCAGGGTGACACAGGTCATAATCTGGGTGGGCGGCGCGACCGATGTCGCAGCGGCCTCTGCAGTCTGTCTGTGTATTTTTTATTTTTTTGTCCTGTTGAGGGTTTAGTTTGTAATGGGTTTTTAAATGTGTATGTATGTGGGGGGTGGGTGGGGGAAACTTTTAAATCTCTTCCCTGCATGGAGACCCGACCTTTTCCCTGTCGGGTCTCCGTTGCCGTTGGGGCCTAGCGCCGTGGAGCGGCCTCCAACCGGAGCGACCTGGGGGCTCAAGTCACGGAGCCTATGGAGCTGTGGAGCTGCGGACCTACCTCCGTGGAGCTGTGGAGCTGTAGAGCTGTGGAGCTGTGGAGCCTGTGGACCTACGGACCTACGGACCTACCTCCGTGGAGCTAGCCAGCTTCGGAGCGTGGAGAGCTGCGGCGGCGAGCTGCTGCGACCCGACTCCGGTGGATGGTGACACCGGGAGCTCGCGGGTCCCCGGTGGGAGACTGCTTTGCGGGGCACCGGCAACGGCGACTTCTCCCGCCCGAATTGCGGGGTTGAGAGTGACCTGGAGGGGGGCCTTACATCGCCCGGCGCGGCTGTAAATTGCCGCGGACTTGCTAGCGCCCCCCGGGGGCTCCAACATCAAGACCCGGGGCAGGACCCTACATCGCCCGGCGCGGCTTTGAGTGGCCGCGGACTTGCTAGCGCCCACCGGGGGCTTTGACCTCGACTTCGGGAGAGGAATGGAGAGCAGGGGAGAGACAAGTTTTGCCTTCCATCACAGTGAGGAGGACTCACTGTGATGGATGTTTATGTGAATTGTGTTGGTATGTGTCTTGGTTCTTTTCTCTTTTGTATGGTTGCAGAAACCAAATTTCGTTTGAACCTCATGTGAGGTTCAAATGACAAATAAAAGGTATTGTATTGTATCAAGGACCAGTGCCGAGGCAGCGTGAGGTGTAGATGGAGTCGACGGAATGGAGCTTGGTTTGTGTGATGGTCTGGGCTGCGTCCACAATTCTCTGCAATTTCTTACTGGAGACTGGAGACTCAACGGACTGCAGATGCTCATGTTCATATGAGTTAGGTGCCGAATTAGGCCATTCAAGTCTACTCCGCCATTCAATCATGGCCGATCTATCTTTCCCACTCAACCCCATTCTCCTGCCTTCTCCCTATAACCCCTGACACCCGCACCAATCAATAATCTATCTATCTCTGCCTTAAAAATATCCACTGACTTGGCCTCCACAGCCCTCTGTGGCAATGAATTCCACAGATTCACCACCCTCTGACTATAGTAATTCCTCCTCATTTCCTTTCTACAAGGTACGCCCTTTTATTCTGAGGCTGTGCCCTCTGGTCCTAGACTCTCCCACTGGTGGAAACATCCTCTCCACATCCACTCCATCCAAGCCTTTCACGATTCGGTAAGTTTCAATGAGGGCCCCCCCTTCATTCTTCTAAACACCAGCGAATACAGGCCCAGTGCCGTCAAATGCTGAAACCTTCAGCAAAAGTGACGTACCCTTGTAAAAAATAGCAACGTTCACGCATGTCGAGATAAAGCAATGTTACATGTTGAATTTCTCGAACTTCTGTTCCCACCCTAGAAGGAAACTTGGGCCTCTGTTCCTTAGGCCCTGTCAATGTTGTTCTACGATGTTTTAGTTTAGAGATACAGCGCGGAAACAGGCCCTTCTGCCCACCGAGTCCGCACCGACCAGGCCAATTATCCTACAAGCCTGTACGTCTTTGGAGTGTGGGAGGAAACCGAAGATCTCGGGGAAACCCCACGCAGGTCACGGGGAGAACGTACAAACTCCGTACTGACAGCACCCCTGGTCGGGATCGAACCAGGGTCTGTGGTGCTGAAAGCTCTGTAAGGCAGCATCTCTACCGCTGCGCCACCGTGCCACCTTTTAGATTAGTTTATTATTGTCATGTGTACAGAGGTACAGTGAAAAGCGTTTTGTTGCGTGCTATCCAGTTGGCGGAAAGACTATACATGATTACAATCAAGCCGCCCGCAGTGTACAGATACAGGATAAAGGGAGCGACATTTAGTGCACTGGCCACTAGGGGGTGCAAGAAGGCAAGCTAAATCATCTCAGGTACACAAAAATGCTGGAGAAACTCAGCGGGTGCAGCAGCATCTATGGAGCGAAGGAAATAGGTGACGTTTCGGGCCCAAACCCTTCTTCAGACGGCTAAATCATCTCTATTTGATACTTCTCTATACGAGGGCTTCTTTCAAGACATGCCGAAGTATGGGGACTATTAGATTGAAATCAACCTCCTAAGCTTTTCTTTGTAGTTAACACATAGAACAGTATAGCAGAGGAATAGAGACTATGGGCCACGATGGCTTTTAGTTTAGTTTAGAGATACAGTGCGGAAACAGGCCCTTCGGCCCATCGTGTCCGCACTGACCAGCGATGCCCGCACATTAACACTATCCTACACACACTAATGGGCCTGTCCCACTTAGGTGATTTTTTAGGCAACTACAGGCGACTAGTTTGTTGCCACGTGTTCGCCGGTGGTCGCCGGGAGTCGTCTCCTCAGTCGCGCAAAAAGTCGTGGCGTCTTTCTGGTCGCCGCTAAATTTTCAACATGTTGAAAATTATTCGGCGACAGTGGGTTTGACGCCAATGAGCGTAGCTTGACTTCTCCTGACGTAGGTGCTGTCGTAGGTTGTCGCCAGGATGACGTAGGTTGTCGCTAGTTTTTCGGCGACCTGATACGACTATGACGGTCGCCGGCAGTTGCCTAAAAAATCGGCAAGTGGGACTGGCCCATAAGGCCAATTTCACATTTATACCAAATGAAACCGAAGATCTCGGAGAAAACCCACGCAGGTCACGGGGAGAGCGTACAAACTCCGTACAGACAGCACCCGTAGTCAGGGTCAAACCCGGGTCACTGGCGCTGTAGGACAGTAGCTCTACCACTACGCCACTGTGCCGCCCCTGTCAATTCAGAAAATAATGCCCAAAGAAACAGTTTCTTGGCACACGGCCGCCAAGAAATTGTGTCCCCCCCCCCCCATAGTTTGATAGCAATTTCCGGGCCAGGATCTATTCTACATTTTCCATGAGCTTCGTCACCTTTCATTTTCACACCTTACCCTTGCATATCTCTTTGTCTCCCTATCCCCTACTCCCAATTCCTCCGTCTCCGCCGCATCTGCGCACAGGATGAGGTTTTCCATACTACATCATCGGAGATGTCCTCATTCTTTAGGAAAGGGGGGTTCTGCTCTTCAGATGAGGCTCTCACTAGGGTCTCCTCGATATCCCACAGCTCAGATCTTGCTCCCCCCATTCGTAACAAGGACAGAGTCCTCCTTGTCCTCACCTTCCACTCCATCATCCCTCGCATACAACATATAATCCTCCAACATTTTTGCCACCTCCAACGGGATCCCCCCACTGGCCACATCTTCCCATCTCCACACCTTTCTGCTTTCCGCAGAGACCGTTCCCTCCGTAACTCCCTGGTCAACTCGTCCCTTCCCACCCAAACCACCCCCTCCCCAGGTACTTTCCCCTGCAACCGCAGGAGATGCAACACCTGTCCCTTTACCTCCCCCCTCAACTCCATCCAAGGACCCCGACAGTCTTTTCAGGTGAGGCAGAGGTTCACTTGCACCTCCTCCAACCTCATCTACTGTATCCGCTGTTCCAGGTGTCAACTTCTGTACATCGGCGAGACCAAGCGCAGGCTTGGCGATAGTTTTGCTGAACACCTCCGCTCAGTCCGCCTAAACCTACCTGATCTCCCGGTGGCTCAGCACTTCAACTCCCCCTCCCATTCCCACACTGACCTTTCTGTCCTGGGCCTCCTCCATTGTCAGAGTGAGGCCCAACGCAAGTTGGAGGAACAGCACCTCATATTTCGCGTGGGCAGCTTACACCCCAGCGGTATGAACATTGACTTCTCTAACTTCAAATAGCCCTCGCTTTCCTTTTCTCCCCATTACCTCCCCCTTCCCAGTTCTCCCACCCACTCCTCTGACATCAGTCTGAAGAAGGGTCTCGACCCGAAACATCACCTATTCCTTCTATCCAGAGATGCTGCCTGTCCCGCTGAGATACTCCTGCATTTTGTGTCTACCTTCTCTTTGTCTCCCTCTCCCCTGACTCAATCTAAAGGGTCTCGACCCGAAACGTCACCCATTCCTTCCATGCTGCCTGTCCCGCTGAGTTACTCCAACATTTTGTGTCTACCTCTACAGATGCCGCTGAGTTTCTCCAGCACTTTGGGCTTCTCTGAGTGGTAACTTACCATATTTGTTGATTATTGGCCCTTTTTAATTCACGAGGGCCTATAATTTTACAAAATATGTTACATAAATGCATAGGAAGGAACTGCAGATGCTGGTTTATACAGAAGATAGACTCAAAGTGCTGGAGTAACTCAGCGGGTCAGGCAGCATCTCTGGAGAAAAGGAATAGGTGACGTTTCGGGTCAGGGCCCTTCTTAGACAATAGACAATAGGTGCAGGAGTAGGCCATTTGGCCCTTCGAGCCAGCACCGCCAGACTGAAAGATAGAACTTTTGGGGCGGGGAGGAGGGGGGGGATAGAACTGGAGGTTTTTCTTCTTCTCTTCTTCTTGCTAATGAAACATAAACCAAAGGATGAGGGCTGGAGGTGAGAAAAAGTCAGAACAAAACAGGAGCAGGAACAGATTTACCACAAAGAAGTCCACAATAGCCCATTGTTGGCTGGGGAAGATGTGCTAACCAGAGGGATACAAGGAAGCGAACAGTGGAACTAGTAGGACGACTAGGGTGGGAGAGGAAGGGAGGGGGGGCGATGCAAGAATTACTTAAAATTAGAGAAATCAGTGTTCATACTGCTGGGCTGTAAGCAAATTATGAGGTGTTGTTTCTCCAATTTGTATGTGGCCTCACTTTGACAGTGGAGGAGGCCCAGGACAGAAAGGTCAGTGTGGGAATGGGAGGGACACCTTATCAAAGGCTTTCTGAAAATCTAGGTAAGCCACATCCACTGACTCTCCTTTGTCTGTCCTACTATTTACGTCTTCAAAGAATTCCAGCAGAATCGTCAGGTAAAATCTCCCCTTCACAAAACCATGCTGACTTTGGCCTATTTTATCATGAACTTCTAAATACCCTGCAACCTCATCCTTTATAATGTACTCCTAATTCCTACCAACCGCCGACATCAGACTAACCGGCCTATAGTTCTGCTTTGCTCCCATCTTGGGGTGTAAGCTGCCCGAGTGAAATATGAGGTGCTGCTCCTCCAATTTGCGCTGGGCCTCACTCTGACAATGGAGGAGGCCCAGGACAGAAAGGTCAGTGTGGGAATGGGAGGGGGAGTTAAAGTGTTTGGCAACTGGGAGATCACGTGGGTCATGGTGTAAGTGCGTAATGCATGCATTTTTATCTCCGTGCAGTTGGAACTCGCCTTAAACGTGAGCATCTCGCAGGTGGGCGTGGACGAGTGTGCGAACGCTGCCTGCGAGCGGGCGACGGGATGTACCAGCAGCACCGGCTTCAGCCCAGCTCCCACCGTGCTGGAGGCCGGAGAGGTTGTCCTGGTCTCCATAACAACCTCCACCACCGCCCGGTGCCTCTGCTCAGCCCGCGAAGGCCGGCGATACGCCTGCTCTTCCTATTCCATTAACCCATGCCTCAATGGAGGCACTTGTGTGGATGTTGATTGGGGTTACAGGTGAGTCGGCCACAAGTTACAAGAAACTGTCCCTGAATTTGGAAGTGTGCGTTGGAAAGATTTTAATCCGCCATCAGAGGCAGTCTTTAGACTTTATAGATCCATCATGGAGACAGGCCCTTCGTCTTGCTGAGTCTACGCCACCCACCGATCACCCATACACTTGTTCAACCCTATACACTAGGGACAGTTTACAGAAGCCAGTTAACCTACAAACCTGTACGTCTCTTGAGTATGGGAGTAAACCGGAGTACGGAGTAAACCAAGAGAGAACTAGATAGAGTTCTTAAAAATATCAGGGGATATGGGGAGAAGGCAGGTACGGGGTACTGATTGGGGATGATCAGCCATGATCACAGTGAATGGCGCTGCTGGCTTGAAGGGCCGAAAGGCCTACTCCTGCACCTATTGTCTGTTGTCACCCGGATAAATCCCTTGTGGAGGAGGTAGTTTAGGCAGGTACCATCACAACACTTAAAAAACATTTGGACAGGTACACAGATTGTAGTTCAGGAATTGCTTGAAATGAGAGAAATCAGCGTTCAAACCGCTGAGTTGTAAGCAAAATATGAGGTGCTGGTCCTCGAATTTGCGTGTGGCCTCAATCTGACAGTGGAACTGGCCCAGGACAGAAATGTCAGTGTGGGAATGGGAGGGGCACCTTATCAGAGGTGTCAGAGGTCATGGGGAGAAGGCAGGAGAATGGGGTTAGGAGGGAGAGATAGACCAGCCATGATTAAACGGCGGAGTAGACTTGATGGGCCGAGTGGCCTAATTCTACTCTTATCACTTATGACCTTATGTTAGGAAAAGTTTAGAGGGATTAGAGGCAGGCAAGTGGGATTAGTTTGGATGGGGCATCTTGGTCATCATGGGCAAGTTAGGCTGAAGGTCTTACTTCTGAGCCTTATGGCCCGATCCATAATGGTCCAAAAATAGTGTAGATGGTGCATGTTGGCTGGCGTGGGCAAGTTGGGCTAAAGGGCCTGTTTCCACGCTGTACCACTCCATGAACTTAATTTCATGGCACACTAGTATCTGTGAATTTGTCCAACTGACTTAAGGGCGGCACGGAGACACAGCGGCAGAGTTGCCGCCTTGCAGCGAATGCAGCACCGGAGACCCGGGATCGATCCTGACTACGGGTGCTGTCTGTACGGAGTTTGTACGTTCTCCCCGTGACCTGCGTGGGTTTTCTCCGATATCTTCAGTTTCCTCCCACACTCCAAAGACGTAGGTTAATTGGCTTGGTAAATGTAACAATTGTCCCTAGTGGGTGTAGGGCAGTGTTAATGTGCGGGGATCGCTGGTTGGAGCAGACCCGGTGGGCCGAAAGTGTCTGTTTCCGTGCTGTATCTCTAAAAACTAAAAAAGACTTCTCTTGATAAAACTTTTGTGCCTTCTAAACTTCTCATCACGCATTGAAGTGCAACACCATGCATTTTTACTTTTAGTTTCGTTTAGTTTAGAGATACAGCGCGGCAACAGGCCCTTCGGCCCGCCTAGTCCACGTCGACCAGCGAACCCCGCACATTAACACTATCCTACACACACCACACTGGGGACAATTTACAAACTTTACCGAAGCCAATTAACCTACAAACCTGTACGTCTTTTGAGTGTGGAAGGAAACCGAAGATCCCGGTAAAAACCCATACGGGTCACGGGGGGGAACGTACAGACAAGCAGGGGCGGAAATCCTGGGGGGGGGACAGGGGGGACACGTCCCCCCCTCCATGCTTTGTGAGGTGGGGGACGATCCCCCCCATGTTTTGTAATCAGGACTTTTATCAGCCGCTTTCTAAGGGCTGAATCGGCCCGTTTGCGGGGCTTTCCAGCGCCCGGCGGGGCTTAAAATCAACCTGCTGCATTGAGGCGATCGGGGCTCCCGATGTTGAAGCCCCCGCCGGCCGATGAAAGACCCCGTGAACGGGCCGATTCAAGCCCCACGATTCGGGGAGGACGAAGCTGGAGTTCGGAGACGGTCACCAACCAGGTCAGCTCCCGATGTTACCGTCCACAGGGCCCACGGCCGAAGCCTCGTGTATGTGTGCGGGCGCCAAGAAATTGTGTCCGCCCCCTCCCCATGTTTTGATAGCGATTTCCGTGCCTGCAGACAAGCACCCGTAGTCAGGTCTCTGGCGCTGTAAGGCCGCAACTCTGCCGCTGCCCCACCGTGCCATCTGTTGATTTTGCCGGCATTAATCCTGTCCTTCTGTCTGTGTCCAAACAGGTGTCAGTGCAATCCGATGTTTGACGGGCCGGAATGCCAGCAGACAAGATACACATTTAAAGGACATGGTTACGCGTGGTTTCCTCCAATCAAGGTTTGCTTTAAGAGTTTGATTTCCCTGGAATTCCTCACTGAAACCGCCGATGGGCTTCTACTCTACAATGGCCCTCTCTCACACCTCCGCTCTGGAGAACCTGCAGACTTCATTGCATTAGGTACTCGCAAATATCTGGCACTTTTGTGAATGTTCCTACAATGTTTTGCATTAAACGTCTTGTTTCCAGCACAGACTTTTTCTTCTTTTTTTTTTCCTTTTTTTTTTGGACAGGAAAATTTAGAGGGAAGATAGACACAAAGACCTGGAGCAACTCAGCGGGTCAGGCAGCAGCACTGGAGAAAAACGAGATTGTCAGTCTGAAGAAGGGTTCCGACCCGAAACGACACCCGTCCTTTTTCTCTCGAAATGCTGCCTGGTCCCGCTGAGTTATTCCAGCACTTTGTGTCCATCTTCGGTATATACCACCACCTGTAGTTCCATTCTACACAAAGTTTAGAGGGATATGGGCCAACTGATAATATGGTCGGGTGGGACTCGTGGTGCAGCGGTAGAGTTGCTGCTTTAAAGCGCCAGAGACCTGGGTTGGATCCTGACTGCGGGTGCTGTCTATACGGTGTTTGCACGTTCTCCCTTTCTCCAGTTTGCTTCCAAGATAATAGGCTTCCTTAAAATTTGTAAATTGTCCCCTAAAGTGTAGGATAGCGCTAATGCTATGGGGTGATAGCTGGTCGACGCAGACTCAGTGGGCCGAAGGACCTGTTTTCGTACACCCGCACTATCCTGCACACACTAGGGACAATTTACAATTTACAGAAGTCAATTAACCTGTACGTCTTTAGAGTGTGGAAGGAAACCGAAGATCCCGGTAAAAACCCACATGGGTCACGGGGTCACGTCTTTGGAGTGTGAGAGGAAACCTGAGCACCTGGGGGAAACCCACACAGTCACAGGGAGAGCGTGCAAACTCCGTACACACAGCACCCGTAGTCAGGATCAAACCTAGGTCTCTGGCGCTGTAAGGCACTAACTCTACCGCTGCGCCACCATACGTTATTTTCAGCTGCTGATTTATTGGGATATCTGCTCACTTGACATCGAGTCATCGAATGATACAGCGTGGAAACAGGCCCTTCGGCCTAACTTGCCCACACCGGCCAACATGTCCCAGCTACACTAGTGCCACCAGTCTGCGTTTTTGTCCATATCCATCCAAACGCGTCCTATCCATGTTGCTGTCGAACTGTTTCTTAGACGTTGGGATAGTCACAGCCTCGTAAAACTAGTGTTCTAACCGTCCTCACTGTTTTCCCCACAGAGTTGAGGAATGGAGTTCCCTCTCTCAGCATTAATCACGGGACAGGATCGCTACATCTCCAGCTGCCGCCCGGTGTCTTTGTTGCCGACCGGCATTGGCACAGGTTGGACATAACGAGCGATGGAAAGGTACGTGTGAACGTGCTGGTAGCTGGAGTAGCAGAATATGTTCCCGATGTTGGGGGAGTCCAGAACCAGGGGCCACAGTTTAAGAATAAGGGCTAAGCCATGTAGAACAGAGACGAGGAAACACTTTTCCTCACAGAGAGTGGTGAGTCTGTGGAATTCTCTGCCTCAGAGGGCGGTGGAGGCCGGTTCTCTGGATACTTTCAAGAGAGAGCTAGACAGGGCTCTTAAAGATAGCGGAGTCAGGGGATATGGGGAGAAGGCAGGAACGGGGTACTGATTGTGGATGATCAGCCATGATCACATTGAATGGCGGTGCTGGCTCGAAGGGCCAAATGGCCTACTCCTGCACCTATTGTCTATTTTCTACGTGTCAGCACCCGACTGATTGCATGTCTGTGCCGACCAACTGTTTGCTTAAATAAGATGTCAATTAGAGTGATGGAGTCATACAACACAACATACGAAATGTCACCCATTCCTTCTTTCCAGAGATGCTGCCTGTACCGCTGAGTTACTCCAGCATTTTGTGTCTATCCTCTAAACCTTTCCTGTCCATGTATCTGTCCAATTGTCTTTTAAATGCTGTTCTAGTCCCTGCCTCTGGCAGCTCATTCCATACACCCACCAAAACGACTGTGTGAAAAAGTTGCCCCTTACATTCCTATTAAATCTTTCCCCTCTCAAACCTATGTCCTCTGGTTCTTGATTCCCCTACCCTGTGTCTACTCTATCTAGCGTTGCCAACTGTCCCGTATTAGCCGGGACATCCCATACATTGGGCTGAATTGGTTTGTCCCATACGGGACCGCCCTTGTCCCGTATTTGACTGCTGCTACTCGGGTCGAGGGGATTGTCGGGTTGGATCGCCGTGTCCGACCCCGCCTCACCCGTCCCGACGTAGTGCAGCCCATGGAGTGTAGCAGCAGCAGCAGCAGCCCGTGGCCCCGTCGGTCGGCAGCCCAGCCAGCTGTCTGACCTTCGGACCTTCACTCACCGCCGACTCCACCACCCCTCCTTCTCATGGCCGATCATCGGTTCATGAGTTGGATGGGGTGCCGGACTTTGCGCGCGACATCGCGCGGCCCGGGCCAAAACTCCTCAGCTGGCCCACCGGCTGGGCTTTGTGTGCAGTCCAGCACCCGGGCCAACTCATCATTCACCCAGCCACGGCCGAGTCGGTCAACGAATTGCCGTCGGGAATTTGTCCCTCATTTTGACCTTTTGTTCGTTATTTGGGAGTAAGGAAGTTGGCGACCCTTACTCTATCTATTCCCCTCATGATCTTATACATCTCTACAAGATCACCCCCTCATCCTCCTGCAGTCCACAGAATGAAATCCCAGCTTGCCCAACCTCGCCCTATAGCTCAGGCCCTCAAGACATGGCAACATCCTTGTTATTCCTGAAAATAGTACCACATTGTTGCATCTGAGAAGATATCAAAAATAAACTAAAACATTCTATTAAGTTTATATATTAATCCTGATTAGGTGAGGGCGCATTGCTCAAATTTTATCTTCTGAATATTTGGAGAACATTTCCCATTCCCTCCCCAGATGCTGCCCGACCCACTGATTCCTCCAGTTCTTTGTGTTTTGCTCAAGATTCCAGCATCTGCAGTTCCTTGCATTTCCACTTGGCTACCCGAACAGGGTTTTAATAACACTCAAGTCATAATGACATAGAAACATAGACAACAAGTGCAGGAGTAGGCCATTCGGCCCTTCGCCAGCACCGCCATTCAATGTGATCATGGCTGATCAGAGGCGGAAATCGCTATAAAAACATGGGGGGGACACAATATTTAGGTGCCCGCACACACACACACACTCACACACACACACACACACACACACACACACTTTCACACACACTCACTCACACTCACACACTCACACACACACACACACACACACACACACACACACGCACGCACTCACACACACACTCACACACACTCACACTCACACACACACTCACACACACACTCACTCACTCACACACTCACTCACACACACTCACACTCACACACACACACTCACACACACACTCACTCACACACTCACACACACACACACACACACACACTCACACACACACTCACTCTCACACTCACACACAAACACACTCACACACACACACACTCACACACACACACACACACACGCACTCACACACACACTCTCACACACACACTCTCACACACACACACACTCTCACACACACTCACAAACACACACTCACACACACACACACACACACTCACACACACACTCACACACACACTCTCACACACACACACACACACACTCACACACACACTCTCACACACACACTCGCACACACACACACACGCGCGTTCGCGCATGCACACGAGGCTTCGGCCGTGGGCCCTGTGGACGGTGACATTGGGAGCTGACCTGGTTGGTGACCCACTCCGAACTCCAACAACAGCAGCTTTGTCCGCCCCGAATCGTGGGGCTTCAAACGGTCTGTTCACGGGGCCTTTCATCGCCCGGCGCGGCTTCAACATCGGGAGCCTCGATCGCCTCGACGCAGCAATTTGACCGCGGGGCGGTGGAAGATCCCGCGGACGGTTTTAAACCATGCCGGGCGATGAAAAGCCCCGCGAACGGGCCGATTCAAGCTCCGCTCTATGATCTTTGCTCCACCAGGACGTCTCCCTCCTCCAAACACCGCGCTCAATCCTCAGTCCCACCCCCCTACTTCCGCCTCTGACCGACACCTCCCTCCTCCAATCATCGCGCTGAATCATCATATCCCCACCCCCCCACTGCCAGCTGACCGACGTCTCTCTCGTCCAATCGGCGCCCTCGATCATCAGTCCCATCCCCACTGTCACGCGGAAAGCGGAGATTTTTAATAGATTTTTTTTGTCAACGAATTTCAAAATCCGGATTACAAAACATGGGGGGGATTGTCCCCCACCTCTCAAAACGTGTCCCCCCGCCACCCGCAGGATTTCCGCACATGTGGCAGATCATCTAAAATCAGTACCCCGTTCCTGCTTTTTCCCCATACCACCTTGATTCCTTTAGCCCTGAGAACTAAATCTAACTCTCTTAAAAAACATCCAGTGAATTGGCCTCCACTGCCTTCTGTGGCAGAGAATTCCACAGATTCACAACTTTCTGGGTGAAAACTTTTTTCTTCATCTCAGTTCTAAATGGCCTACCCCTTATTCTTAAACAGTGACCCCTGGTTCTGGACTCCCCCAACATCGGGAACATTTTCCTGTATCCAGCCTGTCCAGTCCTTTAAGGATTTTATATGTTTCTATAAGATTCCCTCCCATCCTTCTAAATGCCAGTGAAAATAAGCCCAGTCGACGCATTCTTTCATCATATGACAGTCCCGCCATCCTGGGAATTAACCTTGTGAACCTACGCTGCACTCCCTAAATAACAATAATGTCCTTCCTCAAATTAGGAGACCAAAACTGCACACAATACTCCAGGACTAAAAGACAAATGCAATGTTTTGATATTTCGAGACCCCTTCGCCCCCCCCCCCCCCGAACCCATGTTCTATAGACAATAGGCAATAGAGAACACTGCTAAGGAAACCTAGATGGTGCAGTGCTGGTACATCATGTTTGTGGCTGCAGAAGTCAGTACTTTAGAAGCTATCCTAAGAAATCATATGTATAAATTCATTTGCAGGATAAATGACTCTAAAAATGTGATTATTGTGGCCTTGTCAAACATAATGTTTAGCACTACACGCTACAAATCCCAGTTGTGGAGACACTGGTATCGTTGTCTTGTTGTAGGACATTGATCATTCTTTTAGTCTGGATTTTAATTCATGTATTGTGGTTTTTTTTAATATATAATTTATGATGCTTTTATAAGTGATATACTAAGATTTCATATGTGTTTTATGATGTTTTTATATGCAATGTATTTTTATGTAATGTTGTCCCTTGTCTGGACTTTGAGTCCGAAATAAAGTTTATTGTTATTATTATTATTTAATAGGTGCAGGAGCAGGCCATTCGGCCCTTCGAGCCAGCACCGCCATTCAATGTGATCATGGCTGATCTTCCCCAATCGTTACCCCATTCCTGCCTTCTCCCCATATCCCCTGACTCTGCTATTTTTAAGAGCCCTATCTAGCTCTCTCTTGAAAGCATCCAGAGAACCGGCCTCCACCGCCCTCTGAGGCAGAGAATTCCACAGACTCACCACTCTCTGTTTGAAGAAGTGTTTCCTCATCTCCATTCTAAATGGCTTACCCCTTATTCTTAAACTGTGGCCCCTGGTTCTGGACTCCCCCAACATCAGGAACATGTTTCCTGCCTCTAGCGTGTCCAAAGCCTTAATAATCTTGTATGTCTCAATAAGATGCCCTCTCATCCTTCTAAACTCCAGAGATGCTGCTGGACCTTGCTGAGTTACTCCAGTACTTTGTGTCTATTGGGCCTGTCCCACTTAGGCGATTTTTTAGGCAACTACAGGCGACCAGTTTGTCGCCACATGTTCGCCGGGCGTCGTCTCCTCAGTCGCGCAAAGAGTCGTAGCGTCTTTCTGGTCGCCGCTAAATTTTCAACATGTCGAAAAATGTTCGGCGACAGTGGGTTTGACGTCAATGAGCGTAGCTTGACTTCTCCTGACGTAGGTGCTGTCGTAGGTTGTCGACAGGATGACGTAGGTTGTCGCCGGTTTTTCGGCGACCTGATACGACTATGACAGTCGTCGGCAGTCGCCAAAAAAATTGCCAAGTGGGACAGGCCCATAACTTTGATATATACCGGCCGGCATCCACAGTTCCTTGTTATTACAATGCTTCAGCGTATTGGATAATTGAATTCATAGACGTATTATGGATTATGCAGTACGACGGTATTCAAATACATCTTCATTTATTTACAGAGAGTGAGTATGATCCTTGACCATTGCAACAATGCTGTTGTGAATGAGAAGGAAGGCACAGGCAAAGGCTCATCAGAAATGGACCGCAACATGTGTGAAATTTCTGGGGAAACACCCGGGGAAGCAAGGTAACAAATATTTTAATGTATAATGTATGTGTTTAGTTTAGATATAGGGCAGCATGGTGGTAGAGTTGCTGCCTTACAGCGCCAGAGACACAGGTTCGATCCTGACCACGGGCGCTGTCTGTACGGAGTTTGCCCGTCCCCCCCTTGACCTGCGTGGGTTTTCTGCGAGGTCTTCTGTTTCCTCCCACACTCCAAAGACGTGCAGGTTTGTAGGTCAATTGGCTTGCTATGAATGTAATTTGTCCCTAGTGCGTGTAGGATAGTGTTGGTGTGCGTGGATCGCTGGTCGGCGCGGACTCAGTTTCCGCGCTGTGTCTCTAAACTAAACTAAACTAAGATACGGCAAGGAAACAGGCCCTTCGGCCCACTGGGTCCATGCCATCGATCGCCCGTACACTAGTTCTATCCGACACACCACGCCTGGGGCAATTCACAGAAGCCGATTAACCTACGAACCTGCACATCTTTGGGATGTGAGAGGAAACCGGAGCACCCGGAGAAGCACCCACAAGGTCACAGCGGGAGCGTGCAAACTCCGTACATGCAGCACCTGTAGTCAGGATTGAACCCGGGTCTCTGGCGCTGTAAGGGAGCAACTCTACCGCTGCGCCACCGTGCAGCACTATGTTCTGTGTTTAGGTTAGCAACCACCCCTGGATCGTACATTCCGTCACTTTTTTTTAAATGATTCCTTGTACAATTCAATGTCAGAGTGGCCACGGTATTCTTCGTTTTGACACCGGAATCTCTCTGAACTTGGGAGGTCATGTGGCAGTTGTATAAGACGTTGGTGAGGCCAAAGTTTGACTATTGTGTTCAGTTTTGGACACCATGTTATAGGAGAGATTAAATAGGAACCAGAGGGGTAACTTTTTCACACACAGAGCGGTGGGTGTATGGAACGAGCTGCCAGAGGAGGCAGTTGAGGCTGATAATGTCGTAATTGTTCAAGAAACATTTAGACAGGTACATGGACGGGACAGGTTTGGAGGGATATGGGCCAAGCTCAGGCAGGTGGGACGTGTAGATGGGACATGTTGGCCAGTGTGGACAAGTTGGGCCGAAGGGCCTGTTTCCACACTGTATCACTCTATAAGACCATCTTCTTCTTCTTGCGTATGGCGTGCACAGCCTAAAGTTGTAGGACAACTTGTTCTATTTGATCTTATTTGATTGTGTACGTCGGGTTGATTGCATTCGTCGATACAGGGTGGACCACGTGAAGGTTGCAATCTTCCACCCCTATAAGGCCATAAGAACTAGACATAGGAGCAGAATTAGGCCATTCAGAACACTGCCCGGTCCATCACAAGTAATGACTTCCCTACCATCGAAGGGATGATATTGTTCATGCTTACAACCCAGCGGTATGAATGTTGATTTCTCTTAACTTCAAGTAACCCCAAACTTAGGCCTCCAACTAGTTTCACTGTCCTCCTGATTAAAGTTTACTGCTTGTATGCCTCATTGTCCCCTTCCCCTCAGCCAACAATGAACCATTCTACATTTCCTTGACCATCGTCTGCTTTGATCTGTTGTTTTCACACCTTACCCCTCCATATCTCCATTCTATCTCTCCCCTGACTCTCAGTCTGAAGAAGGGTCTCGACCCGAACCATCACCCATTCCTTCCCTCCAGAGATGCCGCCCGACCCTGCTGAGTTACTCCAGCATGTTTGTGTCTATCTTCGGTGTAAACCGTCATCTGCAGTTCCATCCGGCACAATGTTGTTCTTGTTTGTGGTTTGAGCTGTCCTTTCATCTCTGTCAGGTTTTTAAATGTCCAACAACCTCTTCAGCTGGGCGGAATTAAGAAGTTCCAACCACATCTTCATGACCAGCTGGACTTCAGAGGGTTTGCAGGCTGCGTAAGGAACCTAAACGTCGATAGCAAGGTAAGCAAAAAGTGTTGATAAGACTCAGCCGATCAGGCAGCATCTGTGGAGAGAGAAACAGAGTTAACTTTTCAGGTTGATGATAATTATTCAGACAACGCAGTTGTTTGTTACCACAGAAGGCTGTGGGTAGGGTCGCCAACTGTCCCGTATTAGCCGGGACATCCCGTATATGGGGCTAAATCGGTTTGTCCTGTACGGGACCGCCCTTGTCCCGTATTTGACTGTTACTACTCGGGTCGAGTAGACTGTCGGGTTGGAGCGCTGCGTCCGGGCCCGCCTCACCCGTCCCGATGTAGTGCAGCCCATGGAGTGCAGCAGCAGCAGCCCCTCGCCCGTGGCCCCGTCGGTCGGCAGCCCGGCCAGCTGTCCGACCTCCAGACCTTCGCTTACCGCCAACACCACCACCACCCCTCCTTCTCATGGCCGATCATCGGTTCATGAGTTGGATGGGGTGCTGGACTTTGCGGCCCGGGCCAAAACTCCTCAGCTGGCCCGCCGGCTGGGCTTTGTGTGCGGTCCAGCACCCGGGCCAACTCATCATTCACCCAGCCACGGCCGAGTCCGTCAACAAATTGCCGTCGGGAATCTGTCCCGCATTTTGACCTTTTCTCCCTTATATGGGAATGAGAAAGTTGGCGACCCTAACTGTGGAGACCAAATCAATGGATATTTTTAAGGTGGCGATTGACAGATTCTTGATTGGTACGGGTGTCGGGGGTTACGGGGAGAGGGCAGGAGAATGGGGTTGAGAGGGAAAGATAGATCAGCCATGATTGACTTGATGGGCCTGTTTCCTCTGTATTTCTCAACTAAACTATATTCGGTGTATTCTGCACCTTTCCTTTGCTCTGCCTGTTGTACTTGTGATGAGATTGTATTTAGGTACAGTATTATCTGATCTGTTTGGATAGCATGCAAAACAAAGCTTGTCACTGTACACATGACAATAATAAACCTAAACTTCCAGCATCAACCCCATATCCCTTTACCTTTATTAATATAAGCAGGCCCTTCGGCCCACCGGGTCCGCGCCGACCAGCGATCCCCGCACATTAACACCACCCGACACCCACTAAGGACATTTTTTACATTTACCAAGCCAATTAACCTACATACCTGTACGTCTTTGGAGTGTGGGAGAAAACCGAAGATCTTGGGGGAAACCCACGCAGGCCACGGGGAGAACGTGCAAACTCCGTACAGACAGCACCTGTAGTCGGGATCGAACTCGGGTCTCCGGCGCTGCATTTGCTGTAAGGCAGCAACTCTACCGCGGCGCCACCGTGCCCGCCGGATCTCTGTCTTTGATGGACCGTGCCTACATTGTTAGGTAAAGCAGCAAATTCCAAAGCTTACTCATTCTCTGGATGAAGAAAAATGTTGTTATCTCTGTCCCGATTGACTAACCCCTTGTGTTGAGTTTAGTTTGGAGATACAGTGCAGAAACAGTCCATTTGGCCCACCGAGTCCGCGCCGGCCAGCACAAACCTGTTCGTCATTAGAGTGTGGGAGGAAACTGGAACTCCATGAGAATGCCCACGCAGGTCACGGGGAGAATGTGGAAATCCCATAAAAACAGGCGCACGTAGCCAGGGTCAGACCCGGATATCTGGCGCTGTAAGCCAGCAACTCCACCGCTGAGTCACCGTGCCGCCCTTCACATTTCGTCACTTTTAGAAACAAAGAAACATAGAAATACGTGCAAGAGTAGGCCATTCGGCCCTTCAGGCCATTCATTCATTCATTCATTCATCATCGTTGACAACATTAGAGACACAGTGGTGCCAGTTTCCAACGGGAACGGTGACGGACGCACCACATGTCTCTGTCTTCCAGTTCCTGCGGACTTCCGCCGCTGGAAGTGTAGGGTTTTGGTGTGTTGTGTGTGCTTTATCATCATTCCTTACAATGCCGTGTACGACAGTGATCGCAACTTCTACTGAAGTGTGGATGGCCGTCGGCTCGCTAGGAGCTCATCCGCCCTTTGACAGGTCTTGTTTTTGCTCCTGCTGGGGGTCCACAGCCCCCTCCTCACCTGGCAAACCAGGTGGGGGAGACGGTTTAGTCGCCGACTATCCGACCATGGAGCGGGTAGCACGGGATTACATGGTACCCGTGGCGGGGGGAACTCCCCCCAACCTGACATTCGAGCCAGCACCGCCATTTCATATGATCATGGCTGATCGTCCAAAATCAGTACCCGGTTCCCGCTTTTTTCCCCACATCCCTTGATACCTCGGTACACGTGACAATAGTAAACTGAAACCATAAAGGTGTAAATGTGTGTTTAATTCGAAGATGCTCATGGGCAGATAACTTACTGGCGATTTGTCTCTGGTGCCAGGTGTACGACCTGGCGAATCCCGCAGAGTTCGTGGACAGTGGCCCCGGCTGCGCGGCGACTGACGAAGTCTGTCACAGTGCCGGCACGTATTCCTGTGGTGTCCACGGAAAATGTTTAGGAGAATGGGGATCGTTCAGCTGTGACTGCAGACCCGGCTACACCGGATACAAGTGTGAGAAAGGTAACGGCCGCTCCTAAAGGGGATTGTCAGCAGGTCATATGTAATAGGAGCAGAATCAGGCCATTCGGCCCATCAAGTCTACACCGCCATTCAATCATGGCTGATCTATCTCTCCCCTCCTAACCCCATTCTCCTGTCTTCTCCCCATAACCCCTGACACCCGTACTAATTAAGAATCTGTCTATCTCTGCCTTAAAAATATCCACTGACTTGGCTTCCACAGCCTTCTGTGGCAAAGAATTCCACAGATTCACCACCCTCTGACAAATGAAATTCCTTCTCATCTCCTTCCTAAAGGAACGTCCTTTAATTCTGAGGCTGTGACTTCTGGTCCTAGACTCTCCCACTGGTGGAAACATCCTCTCCACATCCACTCTATACAAGAGTGCTCTGTTTTTCAGGGGACAAGAGGAGGAAATTAATCTTCCTCTCTGTTATTAGGTTCTGTACAGGTCCTTCCATAAGTTACTGTACTGTCTGATTCAACTCTATTGCGGGCATATGACTGTCTATGGAACTGATGCCCTCCAATGCTGAGAACTATATTCTGCACTCTGTATCTCCCCCTTTGCTCCATCTACTGGAGTGGAGCTTGATCTGATTGTATTTATCAATGGCGGAGTAGTCTTGATGGGCCGATAACCCATGAACTTTTGAAAAGGTTTTATCTTTCAATTCTTTGTCTTGTGTTGTCCTGCTGAATGTTTCATGGCTTCATGTTTCAAGATTCAAGTTGGGAAAAGGGGAAGTACAACGGGATCTGGGGGTCCTTGTTCATCAGTCACCGACAGTAAGCATGCAGGTACAGCAAGCAGTGAAGAAAGCGAATGGCATGTTGGCCTTCATAAAAAGAGTAGTTGAGTATAGGAGCAAAGAGGTCCTTCTGCAGTTGTACAGGGCCCTAATGAGACCACACATGGAGTATTGTGTGCACTTTTGGTCTCCAAATTTGAGGAAGGACATTCTTGCAATTGAGGGAGTGCAGCGTAGGTTCACCAGGTTAATTCCCGGGATGGCGGGACTGTCATATGTTGATAGAATGGAGCGACTGGGCTTGTATACACTGGAATTTAGAAGGATGAGCGGGGACCTTATTGAAACATATAAGATTATTAAGGGATTGGACACGCTAGAGGCAGGAAACATGTTCCCGATGTTGGGGGAGTCCAGAAGCAGGGGCCACAGTTTAAGAATAAGGGGTAGGCCATTTAGAACGGAGATGAGGAAAAACCTTTTCACCCAGAGGGTTGTGAATCTGTGGAATTCTCTGCCTCGGAGGGCGGTGGAGGCCGGTTCTCTGGATGCTTTCAAGGGAGAGTTAGATAGAGCTCTTAAAGATAGCGGAGTCAAGGGATATGGGGAGAAGGCAGGAACGGAGTACTGATTGTGGATGATCAGCCATGATCACATTGAATGGCGGTGCTGGCTTGAAGGGCTGAATGGCCTACTCCTGCACCTATTGTCTGTTGTCTATCGTTTATTGCCACCTTCTGTTTCGCCCGTAGCTCTGCCTGAATGGTCATTTGGGAAGGACAGCGTGATTCAGTACCAGCAGAAAGGGGCTCTGAGTGCCCGCAGGACACAGGTGCAGCTGATGTTCCGTACCCACAGCGCCAACGCTTCCCTCTTCACCCTCATGTCCAAGGACACCAGCGAATACATCATACTGGAGGTGACACCCAAAAACCTGCCCAGTACTAAATGTACTAAATAATCAATAATCAATAGTCAATGGTGCTTTATTTGTAACTGCAAACTGCACAGAACAGCTGCTCCTTGACCTACGAAGGGGTTACGTTCCGATAAACCCATCGTAAATCGAAAATATCGTAAGTCAAAGCATCGTAAATCGGGGAGCATCTGTAGAATCCTTTTTGCAGATATTACACCTGCGCGTATTACCCTTGCACAAATATCACGCATGCGGTCGCCGCCATCTTTGGCGTCATTATTCAAAGTCCAGTCGGCCCGCGTGCTCGATGTACTGGAGCAGTTCCCGCCAACCGACGCCCCTCTCCTCTCCCGGCCGTCTTTGTGTCCCAGGGGCGCCTCCTGCCGCCGACCATGACCAGGGCGCTGGAGGCATTACCCCGGTTCACCCTCCCACCGGCCCTTGCTCCTCGCGCCCGACGTCTCCAGCCCTCTCCCGGTTACGCCGACCGCCGAGCCTTCGGGCGGGTTCCCGGTCCCACCGGAGACCACGGGCCTACCGGGCGGGTCCTTCCAGCGAGGCCTCCTCCGAGCTTGGTCCGCGGCGGGTGAGTCCACACTGCGGGGAGAATAAACATACATGGTTTGGGAATTACCAATTTATCAGAGATTGCAATTAAAATCTTCCACTGAGATTGTTGGGATATTGATCATTGTCCAAGTATGGTTATACAATTGTTCAGGGATTAAGGTGGTCCATTGTGAAGCCTCTATATATGAAATCCACAAAAGGATTTAATGCGGCACGGTGGCGCAGCGGTAGAGTTGCTGCCTGACAGCGCCAGAGACCCGGGTTCGATCCTGACTACGGCTGCTGTCTGCACGTGACCTGCGAGGGTTTTCTCCCACACTCCAAAGAAGTACAGGTTTGAAGGTTAATTGGCTTTGGTAAAATTGTAAATTGCCCCTAGTGTGTGTGGTATAGTGTTAGAGTGTGGTGATCGCTGGTCGGTCTGGACTCTGTGGGCCAAAGGGCCTTTTTTCCTCACTGTATCCCTAAACTAAACTAATTATACAGTATATGAGTGGATAAAGGGACATAGAAAAATGGTCATGTATCTGACCACGAAAATTACACCTCAGATTTTCCTTGCTCTTTAAGTCGTGTATAGCCCTGTCCCACGGTACGAGTTCATTCCAAGACCTCTCCCGAGTTTGCCCTGATTCGAACTCGGAGATTTACGGTAATGGCCGCTCGTCGGTACTCGGGGCTCTCGTGGACATTTTCCAACATGTTGAAAAATCTTCACGAGTCTTCCCGAGCTTACCTGCCGTTAGCGAGTCTTCCCGAGTACCTGCCGTTAGCGTAACGAGCCGCTAAGAGACGTCCCCGAGCTCCGACGTACCCGCTACGTGCTTACCACGAGTTTGATTTTTTTTTAAACTCGGGAGAGCTCTTGGAATGAACTGGCACCGTGGGACAGGGCTCTAAGTATTATTGTTTTAATACTTTAATGTTTTAAGTCATATTTTGTTCTCTGCTCCTAATTTAATTTCCTTGTATGAACTAGATTGCCAGTGGGTATTTTGGCATCCGAGTTAACCTCGGTGATGAGGAGCATTCACTGAAGGTTCAAACATTACGTGTGGATAGTGGACAGTGGACCCTGGCCAACATGGAGCGCTACGACAATGAATTCACGTTGCGTCTCAACAGTGGGGGAGGAGGCCTGGAGGTGACGTCTCCACTGGGAACCCACCGGGAAATCCTGACGGACGCTCCCAGCCTGGTTTTGGGAAAGAGCCTACACGAGGTTTCGCCCGGTGACTTTCAAGGTGTGACGCGGAGGATAACCGTGCAAAAAAAATGTATACTTTGCGGCGAAAATATTTAAACTGCCGTCGTACAAAAGTAACTGAGCGTTTCGAAGGGAACGTTGCTCATTCTGACTTTCTGAGAAACAATGGCTTTGAATGCACAAGAGCACAAGTTGATGGAGTTTAGAAGAATGAGGGGGGGGACCTCAGTGAAACTTACCGAATAGTGAAAGGCCTGAATAGAGTGGAGGTACAGGAGGATGGAAGAGTCTAGGACTAGAGGTCATAGCCTCAGAATTAAAGGACGTTCGTTTAGGAAGGAGACGAGGAGAAATTTATTTAGTCAGAGGGTGGTGAATCTGTGGAATTATTTGCCACTGAAGGCTGTGGAGGCCAAGTCAGTGGATATTTTTAAGGCAGAGATAGATAGATTCTTGATTAGTACGGGTGTCAGGGATTCTGGGGAGAAGGCAGGAGAATGAGGTTAGGAGGGAGAGATGGATCAGCCACGATTGATTGGCGGGGTAGACTTGATGGGCCGAATGGACCCTAAACCTAACCCGAACACATTTTGCTCCTATCACATGATACATAACACATTTTTTTCCCACATCCCAAAGACATACGGATTTGTACATTAATAAGTTCATAAATTATCAGGGCAAAATCAGGCCATTTGTCTCTCACAATTTCATATCCTTCTATGAGAGGTCACCTCAGCCTTCGACGTTTGGTCCATTCTGTATCTTCATGTCATAAGTGATTGGAGCAGAAGTTGGCCATTTGGCCCATCAAGTCTACTCCACCATTCACTCATGGCTGATCTATCTTTCCCTTTCGACCCCATTCTCCTGTCTTCTTCCCATAACCCCTGACACCCGTACTAATCAAGAAATTGGCTTCTGTAAATTGTCCCTAGAGTGTAGGATAGTGCTAGTGTACGGCAGATCGCTGGTCGGCACGGATTCAGTGGGCCGAAGAGCCTGTTTCCATGCCTTTTCTTTAAAGTCGAGTCTAAACAAACTTTCTATCAAAAATATCTAATTTTGTGAAAAGACCAAGTGAGAATAGAGGTGTCGGAGTTAAACTGCTTTTTCTTTGCTTGTATTTAGGCTGCATGAGTGACGTTCGATTAAATGGTCATCTATTACCAATGGATGGAAGGAATACAATGTTAACTGCAACTCTTGATCGAAGGGGTGTAACAAATGGCTGCCTTTCAAATGTCTGCAGCAGCAGACCCTGTTCTACCCCCTTTTATTGTGTAGATTTGTGGAGAAAATATGAGTGCAGGTAAGTGATTGTTAACACTTCATTAATACAGGTCCCCCACCCACTTTCCGGCACCATTGGTTTCCGGAGCCCTTCAGGATTATCCGTTTTGCCAGACCAACGGAGGTCAATGGTGAAATTATTTTTGAGGTCACAGCCTCCGAGAGGAGTCCAACGGTGCTGGAACAATAGACAATAGACAATAGGTGCAGGCCCTTCAAGCCAGCACTGCCATTCAATATGATCATGGCTGATCGTCAGCCTAGGCCGCCGGGCCGCTCGCAAAGTCCGGCCTCAGAAGTCGGCGATGGGAACGGATCTGCCGGCTCCAGAGCTCCGGCCGCAAGGGGGGCAGATTCATCCCGACGATCGACGATCTACGGAGTTTGTCTGTTCTCCCTGTGACCGCGTGGATTTTCTCCGGGTGCTCCGGTTTCCTCCCACACTCCGAAGGCCGTACTTGTTGTAGGCTCATTGGCTTGGTAAAATTGTAAAATGTTCCAAGCATGTGTAGGATAGGGCTAATGTCCAGGTTCGCTAGTCGACGCGGACTCGGTGGGCTAAAGGGCCTGTTTCCGCTCTGAAGTTTAATGTGGACAAATGTGAGGTTATCCACTTTGGTAGCAAAAACAGGAAGGCAGATTACTATCTAAATGGCGTCAAGTTGGGAAAAGGGGAAGTACAACAGGATCTGGGGGTCCTTGTACATCAGTCTATGAAAGTAAGCATGCAGGTACAGCAGGAAGTGAAGAAAGCGAATGGCATGTTGGCCTTTATAACGTGAGGAATCGAATATAAGAGCAAAGAGGTCCTTCTGCAGTTGCACAGAGCCCTAGTGAGACCACACTTGGAGTATTGTGTGCAGTTTTGGTCCCCTAATTTGAGGAAGGACTTTATTGCTATTGAGGAAGTGCAGCGTAGGTTTACAAGGTTAATTCCCGGGATGGCGGGACTGTCATATGCTGAGAGAATGGAGCGGCTGGGCTTGTATACTCTGGAGTGAGAGCGGATCTCATTGAAACATATAAGATTGTTTAGGGTTTGGACACGCTAGAGGCAGGAAACATGTTCCCGATGTTGGGGGAGTCCAGAACCAGGGGGCCACAGTTTAAGAATAAGGAGAAAGCCATTTAGAACGGAGATGAGGAAACACTTTTTCTCACAGAGAGTGGTGAGTCTGTGGAATTCTCTGCCTCAGAGGGTGGTGGAGGCGGGTTCCCTAGATACTTTCAAGAGAGAGCTAGATAGGGCTCTTAAAAATAGCGGAGTCAGGGGATATGGGGAGAAGGCAGGAACGGGGTACTGATTGGGGATGATCAGCCATGATCACATTGAATGGCGGTGCTGGCTCAAAGGGCCGAATGGCCTACTCCTGCACCTATTGTCTATTGTCTATTGAATCTCTAAACTAAACTAAACCATTCACATGTTGGAAGGAACTGCAGATGCTAGTTTAAACCGAAGACAGGCACAAAAAGCTGGAGTAACTCAGCGGGTCGGGCAGCATCTCTGGGGAAAGGGAATACGTGATGTTTTGGGTCAAGACCCTTCTTCAAACTATTCATACATCCGTCCAAATGTCTCTCAAACATTATGATAGTACCTTTTAATTCCATTCTGACAGCTTCCTGTTTGTGTTCCGATCTCTAAAACGCAGGTGTCCAGCGGGCCAGGTGTCAGTGCGGAGTAATGATACTGGTCTGGAGGGCTGTACAATGTCACCTTGTGGGCCATGGACATGTCACAACGGAGGCACATGCGCCACCCAAACAGCCCAGCAGTTTGCCTGCCGCTGTGCAGAAGGATACAGAGGGCAGCGTTGTGAGACCAGCATGGTGACATTGGGAATCCCAGCAGGGCTGAACATCACCTCCATCTTGTCCATCAGCATCTGCCTCATCCTCTTAATAGGTACTGCTTTAATATATTGCCCATACAGGGCTGCACGGTGGCGTAGCGGTAGAGTTGCTGCCTTACAGCGCAAGGGACCGGGGTTCGATCCCGACTATCGGTGCTGTCTGCACGGAGTTTGCGCGTTCGGACCCGTGACCTGCGTGGGTTTTCCCCGAGATCTTCGGTTTCCTCCCGCACTCCAAAGACGTACAGGTTTGTAGGTTAATTGGCTTGGTGTAAATGTAAATTGTCCCTAGTGTGTGTAGGATAGTGTTAGTGTGCGGGGATCGCTGGTCAGTGTGGACTCGGTGGGCCAAACTGCAGATGCTGGTTTAAATCGAAGGTAGACACAAAAAGCTGGAGTAACTCAGCGGGTCAGGCAGCATCTCTGGAGAAAAGGAATAGGTTCTGGCGAGACAGGCAGGTTGAGGGAAACAATTTTTATTGTGGATCAACAAACAAGTTAGAGTACTCGGAAAACCGTGTGCAGAGTCAGCCAACTGTATAATAGCTCCTGCTATCGGGACGAGCGCTGAGGAGATGAGGAGAAAAGCCCCGCGAACTCACACCCGCGGTCACGCACTTGCACAAGCCACCACTAGGTGTCGCTGCAAGGTGACGTTTCAGGTCGAGACCCTTCTTCAGACTGGAGTCAGGTCGCGACCCGAAATGGCACCTATTCTCCAGAGATGCTGTCCGACCCGCTGAGTTACTCCAGCTTTTTGTATCTCTCTTTAGTTTAAACCAGCATCTGCAGTTCCTTCCTACGCTTGCCAATCTCTCTGACCCGTCTTCACCGAGGATGTTTGCTCCTCCCCTGCTTCCGTTTGATTAAACTTTTCATAAATGGATTAAATTATGATGTTTGAAATTATCTAGCCCATCTATGATGGAAGACAGATTTAATACAAATGACCATAGAACACAGTGGCGCGGGTGGTGTTAGAGTTCGATCCTGGCCTCGGGTGCTGCCCGAACGGAGTTTGTTCGTTCTCCCTGTGACCGCGTGGGCTTTCTCCGGGAATTCCTGTTTCCTCCCACATTCCAAAGACGTACAGGTTTGCAGGTTAATTGGCTTCGGTAAAAATTGTAAGTTTGTCCCCAGTGTGTAGGATAGTGCTAGGGTGCGGAGATCGCTGGTCGACACGGGCTCGATGGGCCGAAGGGCATATTTCCGCACTGTTACAATGTGTTTACAGATCTGTTAGGCTGCAACAAGTATGAATTTCATTGTTCCGTTGACAATCAAACACTCCTGATTCTCGAAATACAGCTGATTTTCTGAGATTCGAGATAACTTGCGACTGAAACCCTCTCGTATCTTCTGATGTTGCAGTTCTGGCGATCGGCGTCAGCGTCTGGGGTGCGTGTGGAAAAGCCAAGTTCCAGAAAGGAGGAGTTTACCACATTCCTGTCGAGCGAGAGAGCTGGGAGGATGTACGGGAAAACATCCTCAACTACGACGAGGAAGGAGGCGGAGAGCAGGACCAGGTATCCCGATGCGAGGCTGACACAAAAAGCTGGAGTAACTCAGCGGGACAGGCAGCATCTCTGGAGGGAAGGAATGGGTGACGTTTCGGTTCGAGACCCTTCTTCAGACCGAGACTCAGGGGAGAGGGAGACACAGAGATAAGGAAGGGTAAAGTGTGTGAAAACGAGACATCAAAGGAGATGGGGATCAAGGAAAGTGTAGAATCGATCCTGGTTTGCTGGGAGAAGGTGACAACAAAGCAATGTTGGTTTAGCTGCCAACCCCGTGGAAACAGGCTCTTCGGCCCACCAAGTCCATGCCATCCAGCGGTCACCCCGTACACTAGCTCTATCCTCCTACACACTAGGGACAAATTTAGCTAATTCAATCATGGCTAATCTACCTTTTCCTCTCAACCCCATTCTCCTGCCTTCCGCCCATAACCCCTGACACCCGTACTAATCAAGAATCTCCTCCTTAAAAATATCCCTTGACGGCCTCCACAGCCTTCAGTGGCAAGAATTCCACAGATTCACTACCATCTGACTAAATAAATTTCTCCTCGTCTCTTTTCTAAAGGTACGTCATTTTATTCTGAGGCTGTGGCCTCTGGTCCTGGACTCTTGCACTGGTGGAAACATCCTCTCCACATCCACACTACACAGGCCTTTCTAAGGTTCAATGAGGTACCCGCTCATCCTTCTAAACTCCAGCGAGGACAGGCCCAGTGCCGTCAAACACTCATGGTATATTAACCCAATCATTTGTGGGATCGTTCTCATAAAGCTGCTCATACCCTCTCCAACTCCAGCACATTCCTTCCTCAGATATGGGGCCCAAAACAGCTCACAATGCTCCAAATGCACAAAATATTATTCATGTTATTCCCTTTATCATGCATCTGTACACTGTCGGTGGCTAGATTGTAATCATGGATTGTTTTTCCGCTGACTGGTTAGCACGCAAGAAAGCTTTTCACTGTACCTCGGTACACCTGACAATAGTCCAAACTAAACTCGTAAACTAAACTAAACTAAATGCCATCTGACCATTCCCTTATGAAGCCTCAGCATTCCATCCTTGTTTTTATATTCTAGTCCTCTCGAAATAAATGCTACATGACCTTTTCTACTGTTTGAATCTCACAATGGTGGAGGTGGAGTCGCAGGTAGATAAGGTGGTCAAAAGGCTTTTGGCACATTGGCCTTCAACAGTCAGAGTATTGAGTATAGAGGTTGAGAGGTCATGTTGCAGTTGTATAAGACGTTGGTGAGGCCACATTTAGATTATTGTGTTCAGTTCTGGGCACCATGTTATCGGAAAGATGTTGTCAAGCTGGAAAGGTACAGAGAAGATTTACAAGGATGTTGCCAGGGCTAGAGGGTCTGAGTTATAGGGAGAGGTTGAGTAGGCTGGGTCTCTATTCCTTGGAGCGCAGGAGGATGCGAGGTGATCTTATAGAGGTGTATAAAATCATGAGAGGAATAGATTGGGTAGATGCACAGAGTCTCTTGCCTAGAGTAGGTGAATTGAGGAACAGAGGACATAGGTTCAAGGTGAAGGGGAAAAGATTTAATAGGAATCTGAGGGGTAACATTTTCACATAAAGGGCGGTGGGCGTATAGAATGAGCTGCCAGAGGAAGTAGTTGAGGCAGGTACTTTTGCAATGTTTAAGAGATAGTTAGACAGGTACATGAATAGGACAGGTTTGGAGGGATATGGGCATGAACATGGGCAGGTGGGACTAGTGCAGCTGGGACTTGTTGGCCGGTCTGGGCGAGTTGGGCCGAAGGGCCTGTTTCCACGCTGTATCACTCTATGACTCTAATGTAATTCGTGACGCTTTTTAAATCTCTCCTAGAACGGCTACGACATCAGTGAACTGAAGAAACCTTTGCGTGCGAGTCTGAGTCAGTCCTCGTCCACAACAAGTGCCGCTCAGGTGAGAGGCTCCACTGATTCTCCGGAAGAGACGCTGCTCAACAAGAGGACTCACCCAAACGTGATTTTTTCGGAACCCCTGCAATCTGGCGGCCCGGACTTCAAGAACTACGTGTCGCAGATTATCTGGGACGCAGACCACGACCTGAGGGCCCTTCCGGAGGACACGGTCCACATTTACTGCTTCGAGGGGCGGGGGTCGCCCGCGGGGAGCCTGAGCACGGTGGGCACGTTGAACGCAGACGAGGACTTGAGCCCCGACTATCTCAGCAACTGGGGCGCCAAGTTCGACAGACTGAAGGATTTCTGCGCTCAGAAACAGAACGATGGCCTGCAGAAATAGAAAGGGCCCGCAAAATCGTGTTGAAAATCCTAAATGAGAAATTATTGGCAAGATCATTTAGCGATCATCTCGCTCACTTTCCAGATGTTTGTTTAAATAATCAAAGACGTTGAGAATCAAAACAAACCCGGAAATTAATTTTGATAACTCATTACTCATGCCTACCAACTTCCACCCTGTTCTCACCTTCACGGGGTAAAGATCAATCAAAATATATAAATGACAATGTGATCCAGTTTGATAAAAATGCTGGAGAAACTCAGCGGGTGAGGCAGCATCTGTGGAGCGAAGGAAATAGGTGACGTTTCGGGTCGAGAACCTTCTGATCAAAGATAAATGCAGTTTCCCTTTTTAATTAAAAAAAAAGAAGCACCTTATTTATTATAAACAAAGATCATAATGGACTATCAAAGAAGGCTAAAATAGACCAAGATAAACTGCTAAATCCAATGGACTGACGTGGATTAAATTGCAAGAGGCATAATGGAGGTCAGGGTCTTATTCCTAAAATGGCGGAAGTGACGTACCGTTGCGTACTACACGTCAGTCCATTGGATTTCGTAGGAGTGGTCTATCTTGCTCCTCTAGTATCTTTGCTTCTGATAGACTCGAAACGTCGCCTATTCCTTCGCTCCATAGATGCTGCCTCGTCCGCTGAGTTTCTCCAGCATTTTTATCTACCTTCGATTTTTCCAGCATCTGCAGTTCCTTCTTAAACATGTGACCCAGTTTAGTAATCTGCTTCAAAATAACCATGAGAATGTGCCGGAGCAGGGGGCAAACTGCAAATTATGCCTCTTTTGAGGTAAATCCTTGAGGAAACAACAGTATTCACTGCAGAAGCAAAGATGTTGGTTTATACCAAGGATAGACGCAAAGTGCTGGAGTAACTCAGCAGGTCAGGCAGCATCTCTTGAGAAAAAGGAATAGGTGATGTTCTGGGTCGGGATCCGAAGAAGAGTCTGAAGAAGGGTCCCGACCTGAAACGTCACCTATTCCTTTTCCTCCAGAGATGCTGCCTGACCCACTGAGTTACTCCAGCACTTTGTGCCTGTCCTTTTGTCTGCACTGTATTCAAATGCTCTGAGCCAGTCGTGCAGATCTGAGAGACTAGTTGTGCAGACTTAATTTCTGCATTCACCTCGGCTTTACAATGGGGCATTCACAGTTTTGCTGGTCTGCTGGCTTCCAGACAGTAATAATTAAGCAAGGAAGGTATAAAGTGACCATAGAGTTAATTTTGGTTGCGATAGGTTTGGAAAGCAGCCAGTGGTCGTTTACACAGTGTCATACTGTACAAGCTGTGAAGAATGATCTCAAGACAACTGATCTTCCAATTAATTTTTAAGAAAGAACTGCAGATGCTGGAAAGATCGAAGGTAGACAAAAATGCTGGATGAACTCAGTGGGTGAGGCAGCATCTATGGAGAGAAGGAATAGGCGACGTTTCGGGTCGACCCGAAACGTCGCCTATTCCTTCTCTCCATAGATGCTGCCTCACCCGCTGAGTTCCTCCAGCATTTTTGTCTACTTCCAATTAATTTTAATTCCTTTGGTGAAAATGTGGTACAATGCCAACTGTTTCAGTGTTAGCTGCCCTAATTGTGACATTTAAGTTCGATCTGTCGTCCTGATGAAGAGTAAAGCGATTACTCTACATCGCCGGAGTCGAGACGCGTTTAACATGAAATGCAATCATAATTTTCTTTTACAAAGCATGAGTCAGCCATGACTTGTAATCCAACACACTGTAGTCCATTCTTAAAGATCATTAGTGATAGGAGCAGGATTAAGCCATTCGGCCCATCAAGTCTACTCCGCCATTCAATCATGGCTGATCTATCTCTCCCTACTAACCTCATTCTCCTGCCTTCTCCCCATATCCCCTGACTCCACTATCATTAAGAGCCCTATCTAGCTTCAACGTTCTTTAATTCTGAGGCTGTGACCTCTGGTCCTGGTCTCTCCCACTAGTGGAAACATCCTCTCCACATCCACTCTATCCAAGCCTTTCACTATTCGGTAAGTTTCAATGAGGTCCCCCCCTCATTCTTCTCAACTCCATCAACTTGTGTTTATGTGCATTTAACCCTATTGTTTTGTCAGAGAGTCAGAATGAGCAATGTATTCTTTGAAATGCTAAATTATTTTTGTACTATAGCAGTTTAAATATTTCTTTGCAATGTGTTTTTTATTTTTTTGCATGGATGTCTTCTGTATTGAATTAGAATGAATTCTGCGGTATTGTTGATTTGATATAATCAAAGGGCATTGCACGGTGCTCTGACAGCCTGAACATTTGATACACTATTGCTGAGATTTACTAACTAAAAAGAACATCATGAACTTCTAAACATCATTGCACCATACTGATGGGATTCCTGTCTTGAACTTAATCATTGAACAAAGGCAGTATTTTTTCCCATTAGTGGAATGGAAAGCAGTTGAAATTATGAAGGATGACTGGAACTTACATTGTATTCCAAAATGTCGTACCAGTCGTCTTGTTGAGTCTCATTGTCTGTAACTTGTTTTCACCTAGCTCACAGCTAACAATGGCCTGTTTCCTGTACCGTTGTTATTTTTCTGCATATCTTTCATTCATTTGTTCTACACCTCTCTACATCACCATCTATATCAAAGATCCTATAGCGAGCAAGATAGATCACTCGACGAAAAAGACGTAGTACGGTCATGGGCAGATTCGTGGGTAATTTTCGGCCCCATTTCCGTAACCGGCTTCCGTCTCCGCACCAAAGATCCCATAGCGGAGCAAGGATACTAGTGCGGAGACGGAAGCCGGTTACGGAAACATCCTCGTAAAAATAAAAGTTATTTGGTTAAAATCTTCTCCTCATTTTCAGAATTATAATTTATTAACACAAACTGTTCCCCCGCAACGCTGATTACACTGCGGGTCGGGTCGGGTCGGGTTACTGAAATGGATGAAAAAAAGACCCACGTTCCGCTCCATTGCGTACTACACGTCAGCCCATTGCATTTAGAAGGAGTGGTCTATCTTGCTATAGGATCTTTGATCTATATCTCTCGTTTCCCTTTCAGACTCTCAGTATGATGAAGGGTCTTGACCCGAAACGTCAGCTATTCTTTTTCTCCAGAGATGCTGTCTGACCCGCTGAGTTACTCCAGCTTCTTGTGTCTGTCTTCAAAATCACTGATAGTCATTTCTATGCATAGATATTAGTGCGGTCAAATGGCAGCATCCATCTTGTTTATCTTGGCTTTCTTTCAAATCAGAAACATTTTTCCAGAGGATATAATTTCTAACCGTTCCCTTAAGTCAACAGTTTACACTCAAGGCCATGTGCTATAAACATTGCCCCAAGTGAATTCAGTCTGAAGAAGGGTTTCGACCCGAAATGTCACCCATTCCTTCTCTCCAGAGATGCTGCCAGCTTTTTGTGCCTATCTTTGATTTCACTCTGATAGCCTATTTATCCTGAAACCGAGTTTCAACCATGAAAATAGAACAAGTAAACGGCAACTAATGGAAGGGAGTTTAATTTAGTTTAGAGATACAGCGTGGAAACAGACCCTTCGGCCCACCTACACACACTAGGGACAATTTTTAACATTTATACAAAGCCAATTAACCTACTGGTTTAAACCAGCATCGGCAGTTCCTCCCTACACATTATATTTTACTTACTTGCTTGATCCCCTGCTTTGATAGTCTGTTGCATGAATCACACTAATCGCAATGTTTAGTAAATCTCCTTTCAACATCTTTATGCATCATATAATAGAGCACGTTTTAGTAAAATGATCGCCATGCTGGCCAGACTGAAATAAATGATTCATTGATGTATATTAGGCAAGGATATCCGTTATCCTTGACTGGATCTAGTCTGTCTATCACTGCAGCTACGCACCGTGGACCACTCTAATTACACTTGAAATCGGCCTTGCGTCCCAGTTGTGAAACTACTACAAAGAATTGCAAGCGTCTCAGGGCAATTTGAGACGGGGAAATCAATGCGAATTTCACCAGAGATGTGCAAGATAAAATACAAAATTATTGCAGAAGGTCCTTGAATAAACTGCTTCCCTTTGCAGCTCTATTCATGGAATAAACAGAGCAAAAGCATCAACATTAATCGGGTCTGAAGTCTGAAGAAGGGTCTTGACCCGAAACGCGCCTATTCCTCCTCGCCATAGATGCTGCCTCACCCGCTGAGTTTCTCCAGCATTTTTGTCTTCCTAACATTAATGCAAGCTGTATTTATTAGTAGATTTGCAATTTAAATCCGTCACATTAACTGGAAGAGGTATTTATTATTGGTAGATAGTCACAAAATGCTGGAGTAACTCAGTGGGACAGGCAGCAGCTCTGGATAGATGGAAAATGGCTGATGTTTCGGGTCGAGACCCTTCTTCAGACTGAGAGTCAGGGGAGAGAGAGACACAGAGATAAGGAAGGGTAAGGTGTGAAAACAAGGCATTAAAAGAGATGAGTTGTGTAAGAAGGAATTGCAGATGATGGTTTAAACCGAAGATAGACACAAAAAAACCTGGAGTAATTCAGCGGGACAGGCAGCATCTCTGGAGAGAAGGAATGGGTGACGTTTTGGGTCGAGAACCTTCTTCAGAAGAGATGAAGTTCAAGGAAAATGTGGAATAGATCATTGTGAGCTTGGAGACGGTGACAAAAGCAAACAGATCAAATGCAATCGGGGACAGTCAGACTGGTCGGAGAACTGGGAAGGGGGGAGGGATGGAGAGAGAGGAAAAGCAAGGGTCACTTGAGGTTAGAGAAGTCAATGTTCATACCGCTGAGGAACAAGCCCCCCAAGTGAAACATGAGGTACTGTTCCTCCAATTTATCGATCAACTTTCATGAAGGCAACTTGCTATACCAACAGTGGCCAGCTGATGGCTCTGCACCATCATATTACTTTATCCTACCCAAATAAAGGGCTTGTTCCTACCTCAGAAAGACACAAAATGCTGGAGTAACTCAGCGGGTCAGGCAGCATCTCACGACTACATGGGTAGATGACGTTTCAGATCGGGACTCTTCTTCCCATTTGTTCCTGACAACATTGTAAAGGAGCAATGACCACTCTTTCACAATCCACAGTGGCTCTCGCCCCATCCATCAGCTTCCCCATCCATCAGCTTTGCGTGCCGGTCACACAAGCGGATCTACAATCATACGTTACTATCGCTCCACACGTTTAAATCTACCCCTACAGCAACATTTCTTACTTTAACTATGATCTTCTTAACATATCTTCTTAACCTCCTCACAGGGCTGTCCATTCTACCCTCGGACTATCCTTGATCGGACTTTGCTGGCTTTACCTTGGACTAAACGTTATTCTCTTATCACGTATCTGTACACTGTAAATGGCTCGATTGTAATCACGTATTGTCTTTCCGCTGACTGGCTAGCACGCAACAAAAGCTTTTCACTGTACCTCGGTACACGTGACAATAAACTAAACTGAGCTGAACTGAATCCAATCATTCAAAATCCATACACTACCCGCATCTCAATTAGATATTTAATCTGCTCCTGATGTCTCATGTTCATATACTCATAAGTTCTCGGAGCAGAATTCGGCCATTCGGCCCATCAAGTCTATCTTTCCCTCTCAACCGCATTTTCCTGCCGTCTCCCCATAACCCCTGACATCCGTACTAATCAAGATTTATTTTTTTTTGCCTTTCTCAATAATAGTAATTGATTATTTTGGGGCTCTCAGCTCTAACATCAATCTTGTTAATTGATGGCAATTTCACTTATAATGTTGTGGTTTACTCTTTGTACTTCTGTACTCCCTTCCCTCCTGACCACATACTAACTACTCCCCCCCCCCAACCACCCCCCCCCCCCCCCCCCCCCACCACCCCCCCCCCCCCCCCCCACCCCCCACCACCAGCTCTCTCTTACCCTGGCAATGGAAGCAATAAACAAAACAGCGACAAATTAACTAGAATGGCACAATCTGTCCCTTTGCATTCATGATTAACATAGAACAGTACAGCACAGGAACAGGCCCTTCGGCCCACACGGTCCATGCCATCCACGGTACCAAGCTAAACTGATCTCATCTGCATGCACGTAATCCATATCACTCCATTCCCTGCACTATCATGCGCTCATCTAAAAGCCACTTAAACGCCACTATCGTATCTGCCTCCACCACCACCTATGGCAGAGTTCCCGACCACCCTCTGTGTACAAAGCTTACCACGTACATTGACATTAAACCTTGCCCCTCTCGGCTTACAACTATGCCCTCTGGTGTTGGATATTTCCACCCTGGGGGAAAAAGGTTGCTGACTGTCTTCCCTACCTATGCCTCTCATAACTTTAAATACTTCTATCAAGTCTCCCATCAACCTCCAAGTCTATCCAACCTCTCTGGAGCCCAGGAGGTTGAGGGGTGATCGTATTCGTATAGAGGTGTACAAAATCATGAGTGATAGATCAGGTAGACGCACAGTCCTTTGCCCAGAGTAGGGGAATCGAGAACCACAGGACATAGGTTTAATGTGAGGGAGTAAGGATTTAATAGGAACCTGAGAGGTAACTTTTTCATGTAAAGGGTGATGGGTATATAGAACAAGCCTCCAGAGGAGGTAGTTGAGGTAGGTGATATTGCAACGTTTAAACAGGTACATGGATAGGACAGGTGTAGAGGGATATGGACCAAACCCGGGCAGGTGGAACTAGTGTAGATGGGACATGTTTTCTGAGTTTCCCTGAGGGGATCAATAAAGTATTTATCATCATCATCATCTTATCATGTTGGCCAGTGCGGGCAAGTTGGCCCGAAGGGACTGTTTCCACGCTGTATCACTCTGTAGCTGAAACCCCCTGATGGATTCTTCAGTATGAATTCTTCCCAGTCCAGTGTCATTGACACGGTGGTGCAGCAGTAGACTTGCCGCGCTTACAGCACTTGAGACCCGGGTCCGATCCCGACTACGGGTGCTGTCTGTGCGGAGTTTGTACGTTCTCCCCGTGACCTGCGTGGGTTTTCTCTGAGATCTTCGGTTTCCTCCCACACTCCAAAGACGTACAGGTTTGTAGGTTAATTAGCTTGGTTATAAATATAAAATTGTCCCTAGTGCGTGTAGGATAGTGCTAATGTGTGAGGATCACTGGTCAGTGCGGACTCGGTGGATCTGTTTCCGCGCTGTGCTTCTAAACTAAACTAAAATTGACTGAGCAATTTTGCTTACCACCATTTTGTTCTTTGTGCATTGGACACAAGACGTTTACAGACAATAGACAATAGATGCAGGAGTAGGCCATTCAACCCTTCGAGCCAGCACCGCCATTTAATATGATCATGGCTGATCATCCACAATCAGTACCCCGTTCCTGCCTTCCCCCCCCCATATCCCCTGACTACGCTATCTTTAAGAGCTCTAACCCTCCTGAAAGCATCCAGAGGATTGGCCTCCACTGCCTTCTGAGGCAGAGAATTCCACACACTCACAACCCTCTGTGTGAAAAAGTTTTTCCTCATCTCCGTTCTAAATGGCTACCCCCTTATTCTTAACCTGTGGCCCCTGGTTCTGGACTGCCCCAACATCGGGAACATGTTTCCTGCCTCTAGCCTGTTCAAACCCTTAATAATCTTATATGTTTCAATAAGATATCCTCTCATCCTTCTAAACTCCAGACTGTACAAGCCCAGCCGCTCCATTCTATCAACATATGACAGTCCTGCCATCCCATTATTTGCCATGAAAAGCACAGGGTCTGACGTATCAGAACAATCAGACTGACCAGCACCAATGTCATGCCATACTTTGTCCTATTTGTGAAGTAATTAATAATCTATGTGACAGTTATGCAGTGACAAGTTTTCAAACGAACGTGGTTTTGTTGGGTTGTAAATATATATGTAACCCTTTTTTTTTTACACAATAAAATGTTTATATTTCTCGTCATTCTTGAACATCAATGAAATGTCATTGTTCATTTCTTGTTAGACTGAGAGGTAGATGGATTGTGCAGGAAGGAATTGCAGACGCTGGTTTACACCGAAGATAGACACAAAATGCTGGAGCAACTCAGCGGGGCAGCATTTCACGTCTGTGAAAGGTAGATGGGTTGGTCGGTAAGTAGTTGGTTTGGCGGCACAATGGCTGCAGCGGTAGAGTTGCTGCCATACAGCGACAGAGACCTGGGTTCCATCCTGACTATGGGTGCTGTCTGTTTAATAGGCAATAGACAATAGACAATAGACATAGGTGCAGGAGTAGGCCATTCAGCCCTTCGAGCCAGCACCGCCATTCAATGTGATCATGGCTGATCATCCCCAATCAGTATCCCGTTCCTGCCTTCTCCCCATATCCCCTGACTCCTCTATTTTTAAGAGCCCTATCTAGCTCTCTCTTGAAAGCATCCAGAGAACCAGCCTCCACCGCCCTCTGTGGCAGAGAATTCCACACTCACCACTCTCTGTGAGAAAACGTGTTTCCTCGTCTCCGTTCTAAATGGCTTACTCCTTATTCTTAAACTGTGGCCCCTGGTTCTGGTCTCCCCCAACATCGGGAACATGTTTCCTGCCTCTAGCGTGTCCAAGCCCTTAACAATCTTATATGTTTCAATGAGATCACCTCTCACCCTTCTAAACTCCAGAGTGCACAAGCCCAGCTGCTGCATTCTCTCAGTAAATGACAGTCCCGCCATCCCGGGAATTAACCTTGTAAACCTACGCTGCACTCCCTCAATAGCAAGAATGACCTTTCTCAAATTAGGGGACCAAAACGGCACACAATACTCCAGGTGCTGCAATACTCCAGGACCTGTGCTGCGCAGCTGACAGACGTCTGGACTGACATCTTCAACCTGTCACTTGCCCAAGCAGTTGTCCCCACGTGCCTTAAAACGACCTCCATCGTGCCGGTGCCAAAACACTCCACTGCGGCAAGTCTCAACGACTTCCTCCCAGTTGCACTTACTCCCATCATCACCAAGTGCTTCGAGAGGCTGGTTCTGGCACACTTCAAAGGCTGCCTACCCCCCGCACTGGATCCCTATCAGTTTGCCTACCGCAAGAACAAGAGTACGGAGGATGCCATCTCAACGGCACTTCACTCCGCCCTCTCCCACCTCGACAACATAGACACTTACGTAAGAATGCTGTTCATCGATTACAGCTCAGCATTCAACACCATTATACCCTCTAAATTGATCACCAAACTCGGTAACCTGGGCATCGACCCCTCCCTCTGCAACTGGATACTGGACTTTCTAACCAACAGACCCCAGTCTGTTAGGTTAGACAAGCACACCTCTTCAACCCTCACCCTGAACACAGGGCCTGCTGGTGCTGAGCCCCCTCCTCTACTCCCTCTTCACCTACGACTGCACACCTGTACATGGTACTAACACCATCATCAAGTATGCAGATGATACAACGGTGATTGGCCTCATCAGCAACAACGATGAGTCGGCCTATAGGGAGGAGGTCCAGCTCCTAGCAGCATGGTGCGCTGACAACAACCTGGCCCTTAACTCCAAGAAGACCAAGGAGCTCATTGTAGACTTCAGGAAGTCTAGGGGCGGCACGCACACCCCAATCCACATCAACGGGACGGAGGTGGAACGTGTCTCCAGCTTCAGGTTCCTAGGGGGCAACATCTCCGATGACCTCTCTTGGACCCACAATACCTCAACTCTGGTCAAGAAGGCTCACCAGCGTCTCTTCTTCCTGAGGAGACTGAAGAAGGTCCATCTGTCTCCTCAGATTCTGGTGAACTTCTACCGCTGCACCATCGAGAGCATCCTTACCAACTGTATCACAGTATGGTATGGCAACTGCTCTGTCTCCGACCGGAAAGCATTGCAGAGGGTGGTGAAAATTGCCCAACGCATCACCGGTTCCTCGCTCCCCTCCATTGAGTCTGTCCAAAGCAAGCGTTGTCTGCGAAGGGCGCTCAGCATCGCCAAGGACTGCTCTCACCCCAACCATGGACTGTTTACCCTCCTACCATCCGGGAGGCGCTACAGGTCTCTCCGTTGCCGGACCAGCAGGTCCAGGAACAGCTTCTTCCCTGCGGCTGTCACACTACTCAACAATGTACCTCGGTGACGGCCAATCACCCCCCCCCCCCCCCCCGGACACTCCTCCCACAGGAAAAACACTATGAATGTATGCATGTAAATAGATTTATTTCTTGAAACCATATTCTATGTCGCTCTTCCAGGGAGATGCTAACTGCATTTCGTTGTCTCTGTACTGTACACTGACAATGACAATTAAAGTTGAATCTGAATCTGAATCTGAATCTGAGGTGTGGTCTCACTAGGGCTCTGTACAACTGCAGAAGGACTTGTTACCTTCACTGGGAAGATGCTGTCAAAGAATTATAGTCACACAGCACTGAAACAGGCCCTTCAGATCAACTGGTCTATGCTGACCAAGATGTCCCATCTAAGCTACACCCATTTACCTGCATTTGGCCCATATCTATCCATGTTCCTATCCTAGCCATGTACCTGTCCAAATGTATTTTTAAATGTACCTATCTCAACTGCCTCCCCTGGCAGCCCGTTCCACATATCCATCACGTACTAAGTGATACTTCTGTGGACTTCGATGGAAATTAAATGAATTCAAGAAAATTAATATGTATAAATGTATATGCCATTTTCATGTGTTCATTTACTTATTTAAACCAACATCCCCAGCAAATTTATTTCTCTTTTGATCGCTTTGCAGTGCATTCATTGATTGAGCGACATGTTGGCTGCAATGTGTGGGGAGAAACTGCAGATGCTGATTTAAACCGAAGACAGACATGAAACGCTGGAGTAACTCAGCGAGTCAGGCAGCATCTCGGGAGAAAAGGAATGGGAGGGGGGAGTTAAAGTGTTTGGCAACCAGGAGATCACGTAGGTGACTGAGCGGAGGTGTAAAGGTGTTCAGAAAAATATATAGGAGTCCATACAGCGGATATAGTAGATGAGGTTGGAGGAGGTGCAAGTGAATCTCACCTGCCTCACCTGAAAGGACTGTCGGGGTTTTGGCGAGTGGAGACAGTGAGTGAATTTAAATTGTTTTATTTTGCAAAGGTAAAACAACAAATTAACTCTGGTCGGTAAGACAGCTGAAAACGCGATGCTACTGACTCGCCAAACTGGTGACCCCGACATGATCGGTGCAGCCAATCCGAGGGTTTGACTAACCAAAGCCACCACCAGGTGTTGCTACAGGGTCTTTGGAAGGAGTCAAGGGAAGTGGTATAGGGAGGGAGGTACAGGCAGAGGAGATATATGTCTTCTGCTTCTTTATTCCCCTATCTTGGACACATTTGTAAATAGCAATATAACTTGTATGATACTTTCAATAAAAATTAAAATAATACATGAAATGAATACATGTAAATGAAATTATAAAATACATGAAAATTAAAAGATTACATTACATTAGTGGCTTGCATGCGTGCTGCTGGCTTGCATACATGCAAGCAGCATGCGAGCAAACCTGCAGCGTGTAATGCAAGCCAGCAGTGTGCATGTATGCAAGCCAGCAGCAGGCAATGCAAGCCAAGCCAATAGTGTGCAATGCAAGCCAGTGGTGTGCATGCATGCACACCAGCAGCAGGCAATGCAAGCCAGCAGTGTGCATGCATGCACACAGCAGCAGGCAATGCAAGACAGCAGTGCATGCATGCACTGCAGCAGCAGGCAATGCAAGCCCAGCCAACGGCGTGCAATTCAAGCCAGTGGTGTGCATGCATGCACGCCAGCAGCAGGCAATGCAAGCCAAGCCAACAGCGTGCAATGCAAGCCAAGCCAACAGCGTGCATTGCAAGCTAGTGGTGTGCATGCATGCACGGCAGCAGCAGGCAATGCAAGGCAGCAGTGCATGCATGCACGGCAGCAGCGGGCAATGCAAGACAGCAGTGCATGCATGCACGCCAGCAGCAGGCAATGCAAGCCAGCAGTGTGCATGCAATGCAAGCCAGGAAGCAGCAGACATAAAAACCAGCAGAGAGTGCAATGCACGCCAGCATACATGAAAGCCAGCAGCAGCAGCAGAATGCAATGCAATGCAATGCAAGCCCGTGGACATGCAAATCAGCCGCAGCAGCGGGCGCGCGCTCCCGGGCCAGTCCGCGCGCTCCCGGCAGCGCGAGCAAGATGGAGGCGCCGAGAGCGGCCCGTGACTGAGTGAGTGAGTGAGTGAGTGACCCTCACCGTCCCCGACAGAGGCCCTCCCTGGGTAGTTGCTGCCACGTCTATACCCTCACTCCTTCTCTACCCCCACCCCCTCCCCCTCTACCTCTACCCCCACCCCCTCTCTCTACCCCCACCCCCTCCCTCTACCCCCACCCCCTCTCTCTACCCGCTCCCTCTCCGCCTCTACCCCCTCCCCCCTTGGCTTACCCCCTCCCTCTACCCTCACTCCCCTCTCTCTACCTCCTCCCACCTCCCCTCCACCCGCTCCCCCTCTACGCCCCTCTCTACCTCACTCCCCCTCTCTACCCACTCACTCTTTCCCTCTCTCCTCATCCCTCTCTCTACCCTGCTCCCCCTGGCTTTCTCGCTCTCTGTGCCCCGTGCTCTCCCTCTATCCCCAGCTCTCTACTGTTTTCTTTCTCCCACTTTGTCCCAAAGATCTTAGAGCAGAGCTCCGCTCTAAGATCTTTGCTATGTCCTACTCTCTCCCTCCCTTCCCCTTTCACACTCCCTCTCTCCCTCCCTCTTTCCCTCTCTCCCTCCCTCCCTCTTTCGCTCTTGCCCCTCCCCTCTGTTGGTCAGCTTGGGTAAGTTGGGCTGAAGGGCATGTTTCCAGTTTCCACGCTGTAGGACTCTATGGTGCACTGGTGGTACAGAGAGCGAATGTTTAGGGTGATGCATGTAGCATCGCCAGGCAGGCTGTTTTACCTGGATGGAGTTGAGCTCCTTGAGTGTTGGTGCAGTATTTGTTCAGAATGAATAAGCGAGTTCAGTATTCCGAAAAACGTAAAGGAATCATGGGATATGTCAAAGGTCAAATGCTATAAAGAAAAATTGATATACTCACTGAAGTAGATACAGTGAGTATAGTTTGGGTCCGATTTTGTTTTTGTCTTTTTTCAAGCTTGTATTTGTCAGGGAACTGGACCGGCAGAGAGACATTCTCGGCAGCTGCACGCACACAGAACCCCCCCCTCCCCCCACTCGAGTGTCCCATCCCCGTCCAGGGGGGCTGCCGGAGATGTCTGGACTAACCCCAGCTAACCTCCGCCTCTCCCACCGGGCCAACCGACAGCCCCGGACCGACGACATCAGCGGCCCCAGGCACACAGCCAGCGCGCAGAACCCACTGGCCCACAGCTAGCGCCAACTCCAGCCCAACCCCACTCCAACTCCAGAGGAACCTGCTCCCCGATAGGCCGCTATGGCGACAAGTGCCAGTTCGCTCCCTCAGCCACCACCCCAAGTACAAGACGGAGCTGTGCTGACTCTTACACACCACCGACTTCTGCCCCTACGATATCCGCTGCCACTTCATCCACAACCCCGAGGAGGAGCGAGAGCCCCGGCCTCGCCTGCGTCAGCCTGGGCTCGGCCTCCTCCGGCCCGGCGATCGACTAGGCCGCCCTGCTGGTGGCCTTCAGCCCCGACCTGGAGTTGGAGCTGGCCCGGACTCTGCGCTTGGGGATGGGCAAGGGAGGGGAGGAGGTTGCTGCTGCCGCCAGCACCACCATCACCACCACCAGCTCCAGCGGGCACCAGACCTGCCCATGGCCTGCAGGAGCCCGTCCGCAGACCAGGACGACTCCAGCAGCAGCGGCTCTGAGTCCCCGTCTTCAAGCAGGGCCAGCGGCTGCCCATCTTCAGCAGGATCTCGGTGTCGGACTGAGGTGAAGGGGGTGGAGGTGGAGGGCTGCCGGCCAACCCGGCGGGTCAGGCCGAGTTGAGCTGGCGCCGGCTGCAAGACCAGGGCCGCCCCGCCAGCCCAGGGCCATTCCTGACACCTCCGGACAGGGACGGGACACCCGGGAGGGGATGGCCCAGCAGCAACAATAGCGGCCGGAGAGCCAGGCCCGACCCCAACCACGGACAAAACGCAAGCCTGCACGCAATGCAGCACCACCATTGCCGACTGTTTATAGCAAGTGACCTATGACCTGGGCATACACAGACGGAATACTGAACTCGCTTATTCCACCAGGCCCCTGTCTTGTAGATGTTGATGATGGGAGACTCCAGGATAATGCCAGTGAACATCGTGGATGATAGATACAAAATGCAGGACAGGCAGCCCCAATTTTTCTAACCAGAGATGCTGCCTGTCCTGCTGAGTTCTATCTTTGGTTTAAACCAGCATCTGCAGTTCCTTTCTACACATGAAGTGGGTGATTACCTTCTCCAATGGCAGGGCGCATGGTACACACATTATCCTCAATTTAATCAGCCCATGCCTAAATCTGAGTCATAGAGTCACACAGAATGTAAACAGCCCCTTCGGCCCAACTTGGCCACACCAACCAAGGTGCCTTGCTAGTCCCACTTGCCATCTTCGGTATAAGCCAGCATCTGAGGTTCCTTCCTACACATTCACTCTGAACCTATCCTATCCTTTTGTACTTGTCTAAGTGTATTTTAAATGCTAAATGTAGTACCTGCCTCAGCTACCTCCTCTGGCAGCTTATTCCATCTCCCCACCACTCTCTTAGTGAAAATGGAGACCTTATTTTGGTCTTGTTGTTGGTATGGGGTATGGAGAGAAAGCAGGGATGGGATACTGAGTTGGATGATCAGCCATGATCATATCGAATGGCGGTGCAGGCTCGAAGGGCCGAATGGCCTACTCCTGCACCGATTTTCTATGTTTCTATTAACATTTTACTTTCTGAGGAGTTGCGAGTGGACTTTGTCATTGATAAAACAACTGGAGGCGGTTGTTCCTAAGACACTGACGAAGCGTCATGGGGCTGAGATGATTTGCAGCCTACAGTTAGAGCCGTCTTCCTTTGTGTGAAATATGACCATGTGAGTGTTTTACTAAGATGACCATGGACTTGTTCTACCAGAGTATCTTAATGCCGCAGTCGATAATTGGAGCCAAAATGCATGCCTGTAACATCATTTTCACCAGACCAGTGATTCCCACACAATAACACTATCCTACACTCACTCAGGACAATTTGTGATTTTACTAAATCAATTCACCTACAACCCTGTACGTCTTTGGCGTGTGGGAGGAAATCGGACCTCCCGGAGAAAACCCACACAGGTCACGGGGAGAACGTACAGACAGCATCCGTAGTCGGGTTTGAACCCGGGTCTCCAGTGCTGTAAGCCAGCAACAGGGGTGGGAGATTGCAACCTTCACGTGGTCCGCCTTGATTCGACGAATGCAATCAACCCGGAGTGCACAATCATATAAGATCGAATAGAACAAGTTGTCCTACAACTTTAGGCTGTGCACGCCATACACACGAAGAAGAAGCCAGTAACTCTGCCACCGTGCCGCCCATGAATAGATGCAATTAAAAGCAAATTATCAGGGTGTATATCACTAACAAGTAGGCTCATTTCTCCATCTACCATTCAGCTTTGTGGTGGTCATTAAGCAAGGTGTATATTTTAGCGATACATTGAGAGATTGGGCGTTCGGAATGTTTATAAATCATAAGAGCAGAATTTAATCATTTGGCCCATCAATCTACTCGGCCATTCAACAATGGCTGATCCATCTTTCCCCTCAACCCCATTCTCCTGCCTTCTCCCCATAACCCCTGACACCCATGCTAATCAAGCATCTGCCAATCTCCCCTTTAGAAATACCCAATGACTTGTCCCTCGCAGCCGTCTGTTTCAATGAATTCCACAGATTCACCACCCTCTGACTAAAGTGGTTTCTCCTCATCTCTTTTCTAAAGTTACTTCTTGTTATTCTGAGGTTGTGCCCTCTGCTCCTGGACTCTCCCACTAGTAGAAACATCCTTTGCACAAGAGAGAAAGCTAACTCTGAAGGTAACGAGCACGTTTTAGTTTTGTTTAGTACCTACGTGCTGCTTCATTTGATGTTCTTTTTTTGTCTATTGTATATTCAACAAAGAACCACTGTCGGAGGTTGAAGGGAGAATTGATAGAAGTATTAAAAAAGTTATGAGGTAGACATAAATTAGGTAGGTAAATAGTTATGAGACGCCTGGATAAGGTAGTCAGTCAGAATCTTTTTCCCAGGGTGGAAATGTTCAACCTTAAAGGGCATAGCTATAAGGTGAGAAGGGGAAAGTTTAATGGAGATGTGCTGTGCAAGTCTTTTTACACAGACAGTGGTGGGGGTCTGGAACGCATTGCCAGGAGTGATGGTGGAAACAGATACAATAGTGGCGTTTAAGAGGCTTTTGGATAGGCACATGGAAGTGCAGGGAATATGGATCATGTACAGACAGATGAGAACAGTTTCACTTGGCATCATGTTCGGCACAAACACTGAGCTAAAGGGCCTGTTCCTGTGCTTTGTTGTTACATGTCCTATGTTCTAAGGACCTTTTTATGAGGGTGAGGTGAAAAGACTTAAATTTTACCTTGGTTTAACATCCTTTGTGTTTTCAGGACTAATACCGGAGCAGAATGAGTGCGGAAGCAGCTGATCGGGAGGCAGCAATCTCCAGCCGCCCCTCTACTCCACCCCAGACTATCTGGTTTGAGTTTCTGTTAGATGAAGGATTGCTGGAAAAACACTTGCAGAAGTGTTATCCAGGTATGTCTGCGCGTCCTGCCTCAGGAAGATTGTGCAAGTCTCTTTTCAGCAGTTGTATCACATCGTTATAGTGGCATTTCCAAGGTTGTACCATTTGTCCAACCATACCTGTCACTGTGCCCTTTCTACATCAGAGGCAGAGTCCTCAATGTCTCAGAAACATAGAAAATAGGTGCAGGAGTAGTCCAATGGGCCCTTCGAACCAGCACCGTCATTCAATGTGATCATGGCTGATCTTCCAAAATCAGTGCCCCGTTCCTGCTTTCTCCCCATATCCCTTGATTCCGTTAGCCCTAAGAGCTATATATATTCTCTCCAGTGAATTGGCCTCCACTGCCTTCTGTGACAGAGAATTCCAGATTCACAACTCTCTGGGTGAAAAAGTTTTCTTCATCTCATGTCAGTCACTTAGCGAAAATGAATTTCAAAGGGACTATCACCCTTTAAATATTTAATTATCTTATGTACCGACAACAGAACAATGACATTTTTAATTGCTGTAGCTTTACAATCACACAATCACAATCACAATAATACTTTATTAGCCTAGTATGTTTTGCAACATATACGAGGAATTTCATTTGCCAAGTCAGTCATACAAATAAAAAGCAACAGAACACACAAAACACATTTTAACATAAACACCCACACAGAGACTCCATGTTCTTCAATGTGATGGAAGGCGAAAAAAAGTTCAATCTCTTCCTCTAGAGGCCTATAAATGCAATAACACACAGATGGAACGGAAAAGGGTGTCAGCTCAACTTGTCCATGCGACCAAGGTGTCCCAACTAAGCTAGTTTAGTCTAGTTTAGCGATACAGCGTGGAAATAGGCCCTTCGACCCACCGGGTCCCCGCACATTAACACTACCTTACACACACTAGGGACAATTTGTACATTTACCAAGCCAATTAATTTACATACCTGTACATCTTTGTAGTGTGGGAGGAAACCGAAGATCTCGGAGAAAACCCACGCAGATCAGGGGGAGAACGTTCAAACTCCATACAAGCAGCACCCGTAGTCGGGATCGAACCGTGATCTCCGGTGCTGCTTTCGCTGTAAGGCAGCAACTCTACCACTACGCCACCGTGCCGCCCTTCAGCCCTATTTGCCCGCTTTGATCTATATCACCCTAAACCTCTCCTATCCATGTTCCTACGCCAAAATATAATGTTGCTAACTGTGATACCCGGTAACCATAATATTGCAAAACAAAACGCGGTCCATAATGCAAACTCCAAAGACATACTGATGTGTAAGTAAATGGGCTTGGTAAATGTAAAAATTGTCCCTAGTGTGTGTAGGATAGTGTTAATGTGCGGGGATCGCTGGTCGGCGCGGACCCGGTGGGCCGAAGGGCCTGTTCCCGCGCTGTATCTCTAAACTAAAAAATTTAAAACTCAACAAACAAGACCTGGTCTATAGCCTGAAGAAAGGTCTCGACCCGAAACGTCACCCATTCCTTCTTTCCAAAGATGCCGCCTGTCCCGCCAAGTTACTCCAGCGTTTTGTGTCTACCTAGTCTATAGTACATGTTAATAGTACAGTCCTACATCGTTTCATTGATGTATAATTGGGCAAAAATAAATTGTAAAACAGGAGAAGTTATTAGGTGGCATGGTCAAACACTCAAAATCAAAGGAATGACTTCCATGACTTTAATCAGCAGGTCAGCCAGCATCTCTGGAGAATGTGGATAGATGACGTTTCAAAACGCAAAGAAGGTTATGTTCCAAAACGTCACCTATCCATGTTCTCCAGAGGTACTGCCTGACCCGCTAAGTTACTCCAGCACGTTGTGTCTCTTTAAACACACTCTTTAAACAATGTGGAAGTTGTGTGAGCAAAGTCCATTCTCAATGTCAGAACTTACAGAGTCAGCAGCATATTCAAGGACGAGTCGCACCTTGGTCACTCTCTCTTCTCCCTCCCATCGGGGAAAAAGGTATAGAAATGTGAAAACGCACATCTCCAGATTCAAGTACAGTTTCTTCCCAGCGGTTAAACATAGAAACATAGAAAATAGGTGCAGGAGTAGGCCATTCGGCCCTTCAAACCAGCTTGATTCAATATGATTATGGCTGATCATCCAGAATCAGTACCCCGTTCCTGCTTTCTCCCCATATCCCTTGATTCCGTTAGCCCTAAGAGCTATATCTAACTCTCACTTGAATACATCCAGTAAATTGGCCTACACTGCCTTCTGCAGCAGAGAATTACGCAGATTCACAACTCTCTGGGTGAAAAGGTTTTTTCCTCATCTGTCTTAAATTATCTACTCTTTTTACCTAATCTGACACCATTTAGATAATAATCTGCTTTCTTGTTGTTGCCACCAAAGTGGATTGCCGCACATTTATCCACATTATATTTCATCTGCCATGCTTCTGCCCACTCACTCAACCTATCCAAGTCACCCTGCAGCCTCACAGCATCCTCCTCGCAGTTCACACTGCCACCCAGCTTTGTGTCATCCGCAAACTTGGAGATGTTGCATTTATTTCCCTCGTCTAAATTGTTAATATATATTGTAAATAACGGGTTCCAGCACTGAGCCTTGCGGCACCCCACTAGTCACTGCCTGCCATTCTGCAAAGGACCCGTTAATTCCTACTATTTGCTTCCTGTCTGCCAACCAGTTCTCTATCCATGTCAATACCCTACCCCCAATACCATGTGCTCTAATTTTGCACACTAATCTCTTGTGTGGGACCTTGTCAAAGGCTTTTTGAAAGTCCAGATACACCACATCCATCGGCTCTCCCTTATCTATTCTACTTGTCGACTTTCCCCATCATAAATCCTTGCTGACTTTGACCGATCCTGTCACTGCTTTCCAAATGTGCTGCTATTACATCTTTAATAATCAACTCGAGCATCTTCCACACTACCGATGTCAGGCTATCTAGTCTATAATTCCGTTTTTCTATCTTAAAAAGTGGGGTTACATTAGCCATTACATTACATTACATTACATTACATTACATTACTCCTGTCCACAGGAACTGATCCACAGTCTATAGAACATTGGAAAATGATCACCAATGCATCCACGATTTATTGGGCCTGTTAACAGACAACTGAACCATCCTACCACAACCAGAGAGCAGTCCTGAACTACTATCTATCTCATTGCAGACTGTTGGACTACCTTTGGTCCGACTATACTGGCTCTGTCTTGCACTAACCATTATTCACGTTATTCCATTATCATGTATCTATACACTGTGAGTGGCTTGATTGCAATCATGTATTGTCTGACTGGTTAGCACACAACAAAAGCTTTTCACTGTACCTCAGTACAATTGACAATAAACTAAACTAAACTAAATTTGGCCTCAAAATGACTGCAACTCACTAATTAGGTCTAACTGAAAGTGCTGGAGTAACTCAGGCAGCATCTTTGCTGGGAATGGATAGGTGATGTTTTGGTCAGGACCAGTCTGAGCAAGGGGACTGGTTCTTGCCTATCCATACCCTCCAGAGAAGCTATCTGTGGAATTCTCTGCCTCAGAAAACAGTAGAGGCCAATTCTCTGGAGCATTTCAAGAGAGAGTTAGATAGAGCTCTTAAAGATAGCGGAGTCAAGGGATATGGGGAGAAGGCAGGAACAGGGTACTGATTGTGGATGATCAGCCATGATCACAGTGAATGGCAGTGCTGGCTCGAAGGGCCGAATGGCCTACTCCTGCACCTATTGTCTATTGTCCAACCCGCTGGACACTTGACAATAAACGAAACTAAACTACTGTGTGTCTATAGGTCTATTATTTTTAAGCCTTGGTAACCATTGTTGTTTCGTTGAAGCAGATCCTTCACCAATTCAGCTGATCATCCAGTTTTTGGAGCAGGCCTCCAAGCCATCAGTAAATGAGCAGAACCAGGTCCACCCACCGTCTGACAACAAGAGGAACCGCACATTGAAGCTTCTTGCTCTCAAGGTCGCTGCACACTTGAAATGGGATTTGGAAGTGTTGGAGAAAAGGTGATTTCAAACACTTCAACCTTATCGTTTATCAAAAAATATTTACGCACTCTTAGTCTATCTCAGTTCAGTTTATTGTCACGTGTACCGAGGTTCAGTGAAAAGCTTTTGTTGTGTGCTAACTAGTCAGTGGAAGGACAATACATGATTATAATTGAGCTATTTACAGTGTACAGATACATGATAAGGTAATACGTTTAGTGCAAGGTAAAGCCAGCAAAGTCTGATCAAATGTTACACTTTCGCCACTTAAGTTTCATGTTGTAGGAGCAGCATTAGGCCATTCGGCCCATCAAGTCCACTCTGCCATTCAGTCATGGCTGATCTATCTTTCCTTCTCAACCCCATTCTCCTGCCTTTGCCCCATAACTCCTGACACCCGCTCCAATTAAGAATCTGTCAATCTCCACCTTAAAAAATATCCATTGAATTGGCCTCCACAGCCTTCTGTGGCAATGAATTCCACAGATTCATCACCCTCTGACTAAAGAAATTCCTTCTCATCCCCTTTCTAAAGGTACATCCTTTTATTCTGAGGCCATCCAGTCTATCCAATAATTTAATTATTTGTTAAGTTTCAATGCGATACCCTCTCATCCTTCTCAACTCAACAGCATTTGTTGCCTTCTTACTCAGTTGCTAATGAATGTAGGATACTTTATTGTCACATGTACCTAGCTAGGTACAGTGAAATGCTTTGTTCTGCATACAACCTGGGCAGTACACAAGTATCGCCCAGGTTTTGGCGGTGACAAGGTTACAAAAGTACCGAACAGTCCAATCTGCTGCCCCACCCCCCCCCCCCCCCCCCCCCTTCCTTCTCGGCAGACCCACCCTCCCCCTCCAGACCCCCATTCTGTTCATTCTCAGCCACCCCCCTCTGAGTCCCACCTTGTTATCGCTGTCCTCACGCCCTCCCCCCCCGTTCTGTTCCTTCTCGTTTGCCCCCCCCTTCGTTCTCAGTGGCTCCCTTGCCAGGTTCCCGCACTGCTCATTCACTTCTAATATTTTATTGAGTGTTATATATTTTTTAATGATACAATCATCTCTCCCAGCTTGACCGTGCCCGTGCTGAATATGCTGCTGAACGAGCTGCTTTGTATCAGCAAGGTTCCTTCAGGTGTAAAGCATGTTGATCTCGACTTGTGCAGCCTGCCTCCAACCACCACCATGGCTATCCTCGTGTACAATCGCTGGTAAGTACCGACATCCTTGACTGTAACTTTTATGCTGCTGCATATTTCCAGTGTAAAACCCTGCCTCGCTCCTGTCAGGGGTTGGCAGGCCATGGTACAGTTCACAATGTTGAACAGAACATAAAGTGAAGCAAAGTTATAATATTTTCTGGCACCATGTGATAGTGTCATATTTTATATTTTAGTGAAATTATTGGAGAGAGTGGATGTTTTTTTATTGTATTCGTATCATACACCTACCAGCCTATCACATGAATTAATCCTTGATTACACAAAGAGGGTGGGGTTTACATAGATCAGGGGTGGGCAACCTTGTTCTGCATAGGGGCCAGGACCCATGTCTGTGAGCGAATGGCGGGCCACATCTATCGCCATAGTGTGACATTTGCCGTTGTTTTTCGCATTAGTTTTCACGTGTTTTTCAATTAGTTTTCTGCTGTTCCCAGGTTGTCTCGCCTGCCCCGGGACTGAATGTGGCGCCCAGGTCACCTGCGTACCCCACGACTAGCTGCAGTTCCCAGATCAGCTCGTGTCCCCGGGACTAGCTACAGTTCCCAGGTCGCGAAAACAAATTGAAAAAAAATACGCCTGCGGGCTGGGTGATTTCGGGTTACAGGCCGGATACGTAGGTTGCCGACCCCTGACATAGAATGAGTTGCCAGAGACGGTAGTTGAGACGGGTATCGTCAGAACATTCAAAAGACACTTTGACAGGGACATGGATAGGAAAGATTTAGTGGGATCTATCACGGGCAACTTTATTCATGACACAACAGTACATTATTTCCATGACAGACTATTCTTGAATAGACTAGTCGTGCAATCTTTGATTAGTCATGCCATCTTTGATTAGTACAGGTATCAGAGGTTTTGGGGAGAAGGCAGGAGAATAGGGTTAGGAGGGAGAGATAGATCAGCCATGATTGAATGGCGGAGTAGACTTGGCCTAATGGTCTAATTCTGCTCCTATCACATGATCTTATGATAAGAAGTGAATCTATTTAATTTCATCCATGAACTACAATACAGAGTTGCCAAGTAGTACAGATTGTCCATATTTTGTACGTAAAGGCGATAAGAATACTGATGTACGATTTTGCGTTGTTAAATACAGATTTTGTTTAAAAATCGGCCCGACTTCCTGTTTCATTAACATACCACTCGCCAATGGAAAAGTAATAACCCGGTGAAATTGACTTAAGATCTTGCTGCTTAAAAAATGCAAGGATATAAAAAGTCATACTGTACTGATAAAAATTATAGCTGATTAAATCTATTAGTATTTTAAATTTCAAGATCTGGATGATTATTTTTGTAAGCTGTTCAGCTTCAGGTTTAAACAGAGCGCCGTCAGTTTAACTCGTGGGAATTTAAACGAAGAGCTGTCGGCTCCAACGCTATGGGTTCTAAATATAGCGCTACCGGCTGGAGCTCTATGGGCTTTAAACATAGCGCTATTGCCCCAGCGCTATGGGTCACAGACTGTTCAGGAAAATTCTCGTATAACAATGAGTCTTTGGAATTCTCTTTCTCAGTGGAAGTTGAGCCTTTGCTTATTTTTCAGGCAGTGGTAGAATTCTGGATAAGGCTAGTGGGGAAAGGTTACCAGTGGGATTGCAGTTACATTGGGATTGGCCTCGATTTTACAGAACAGTGGGTGGGCTCAGGGGGGAGAGAGGGAGGGGTGGAGAGAGGGAGGGAGTGAGAGGGAATAAGAGAGGGAGGGAGAAAAAAAGGAAGGGGGGAGAGGGAGGGAGAGGGAGGGAAATAGAGGAAGGAGAGAGAGAGAGAGCGAGGGAGGGAGAGGGAGGCTTCCAAAATGGATTCTACATCATCATCTGGTGCTAAAAGCAGGAAGCAGCCGTTCAAACAGCAGTATACAAAGAGATGGCAATGAATGCACTGTCAAGTAAGGTGCGTAGAAGACATGTCAATTGGTAGCAAAGTTATACATTCTTGTACTCTTACATGGGTATGACCGCACATTAAAAAAATGGTACAATTTTCAGCAAAATGGTACCACGTAAAATACTGATTTCCTCAGTAAAATACTGATTTTCAGGTACTAGAATAGTAAGATTAAACGAGAACTTACCAGTTTGAAGTTTGATCTTGATTTTATGAGGAGTTACGATAAGCGATTACGTGAAGAAGGGCCGTCCGTCTGCGTGCGCGTCAATCTTCAAAGCAGCTGTGTTAAATCACAGATAAAAAGAAGACCTGAGAATAGTAAGATTGTGAAGAAACTAGAACTTCCATATGACCTTGATAGTATGAGGGTGGGAGCGGTGGGCACGTAATCGCTCATCGTAACTCCTCATAAAATCAAGATCAAACTTCAAACTGGTAAGTTCTCGTTTAATCTTACTATTTTACTTCGGAGTCACGTGAGTGACTACGTGAAGATTTCAAAGCTCTGTGATTTTACGCCGGTTACGAATCCAGGCGCCACACACTGAATGGGTTGACCATGGATGCGTGTAATCATTAAAGCATTCAGACATTACGTAGTTAAGTAAAGAAACTGATGCTTTAAATGAAAGAAAAGTTTTTTAAAAAGTTACCCCTCCCAACCTTGGGGGGGAAACTAAGGGACAGAACTTAAAATGATACGTGCAAACACCCCCAGTCCGGTTATGGGTTTGTTATAAAACCGGTGGACCGTTATTTCATTCGTCTATCCTGCAGCCACTAGGATGTCGTCAAGGGGCATGTCCATAGCTCTTGCTGCCGACGTAGATGCAGCCCTGGTAGAGTGAGATTTAACCATATAAATGTTTACTCCTGCTACCGCCATTACCTCTTTTGACCATCTGGAGATGGTTTGAGTTGACACCTTTTGGTGTGGTTTTTTTATGGCTGATGAGGACCGATTGTTCTGAGCCTCTGAGGTTCTCCATAACTCTCAGATAGTGGTGTTAGTATGTTACCACCCACACAACCGTTGGTCCTCTGGATATGCCAAGAACTGGATCTCCATCCCTGGCATTCCTGGCCTGCTCTGTTTATCAGGTTCCTGATTAGGATTGTTATGTTGTTCATATTGGTGGTCATGTAGTCCAACCGTAGCTTTTGCAGTGTCTGGACTCTTTGTCAGCATACCACCTTCAGGGTTAGTTATAGGCAGTCCCCACTGTCAAAGTAGGGTTTGTACCACGCTCACATCCCATGTGTCAGTGTACCTTGGCCTTGGAGGTCTTAAATTGTAAATTCCCTTCATGAATTTTGTTGTAAAGGGGTGCGTTCCTATCGAACTGTGCCCTGCTTCCGGCATCAGATTGGAGGAGAGTGCGCCTCTGGCACTATAGAAGCACTATAACTTAGTTTATAGTTATAGTAGTTGATAGGAACTCCAAGACATCCGTTATCCGAACTGTGTTGTATTTGTTCGGACAGTCCTATGCCTTGAAATGGCCTCCTCAGAATCTGCAGACCAACAGATTATATGTTCATGTAGTGGATGATTGCTCCCTGTAACTGGGTTCACTAGGAGGTCCCTGCTCTTGGGTACAGCCATTACTGGCTGGACTATAATTCCCAAAATTTTTGGGGACCAGGCTTGAGTAGGCCAATCTGGCACTACCAATATGCCTGTGGCTTAGTCTTGCTTGATTTTTGTCAAGCATCGGTTTGTGAGACAAATTGGCGGAAAGCATACATAAACATTCCTCCCCAATTGAGGGAGAAAGCATCCACTGCCTTGCTCCTGGATCCAGCTCGCAGGACACATATCTGGTTACTAATGGTTAGTCTAGATGCAAACGGATCAACATCTGGTATGCCAAATCGTGTAGTTATTTTGTTAAATACTGTCTGATTCAACATCCATTCTGTGTTGTTATTAAACATTCGTGATCCAGCATCTGTCACCGTGTTATATCTACCTCGTAGATTTCCCAAATATTCCTCTCGATACACCAGTGCCAAATGAGATTCGACAATCTGTCGTAAGATACAGATTTTACACCACCCTTGTTAATGGATATATGCCACCGCAGTGGTGTTATTAATCTGAGTTTGAACAAGCACCGGTTGCATATCGCTACAGAGAACCTTGAGTCCATATTGTGCCCCCAACAATTCTGGGTAATTGATTCCATGTGTTGGGGAATTACAGACTCCTGCTCATTCCATCTGCCCCCACAGCTTTAGACTGTGTTGGTGTCTCCCCATCCTTAGCCGTTTGCATAGGTCTGAAGAACCCTCGATGGCTTTCGAGCAAAATTTCCCTGAGCTGTCTCCCATTCGTTATCCACCATAGTTATTCAACAATGGCCTCTGCTGGCAATCCATAGTTTGCCAATTCGGCCTGCATGTAATCTGAGTGTTCGTTCCTTTGCTTGCTGTAAGTTCTGGTAATGCAAAGGCCCATACTGCTGGGAATGCTAGATGGCTAGAATTTGACTATCAGGTCATTGCAGGCTTAATTAATATTGTTGTTTCCCCTAGGCAAAGTCACCAACATATTTACTGTTTTTGATAGTAAATTCTAGGTAATCAATTACCCTTGTAGGTGTCAATTTTGATTTAACTGGATGGATGAGGTAACCAATTCTTTCAAATAGGGTTTTGGTTTGCTTGACTGATGCTTCTGCCAATTCTTGGTGACTCCAAAATGAAAATGTCCTCCAAATATGCCATTACTATGTGGTTTTGAGACCTTTGTAGTCCCAGAATTGGTTTCCGTAGTTTAGTCAATAGTCTAGGAGCTGATGTCAACCCATTTGGCAGAGCCATGCCATCCAGTTAAACTTCAAATATCTCCTGTTCTTAATGAATAGGCACCGAATAGTATGCATTTTTGAGGTCGATGCATGCCATGTGACCATTTTATAGGAAGCTCCTATAAAACAGTTGTTAGACCATAACAAAAATTGCTGTTTCTAAAAATCTGTACTGCACAAATGAGTTAAACCTGGATGAAGTGACATCCTCCATCTGTCACCTGTCCTGGAAGGCAATCCTGCCTAAAATACTGGGCCTGCCTTGAAGACAATTCCGGTCCGAGTTCCAAGTCTGCTTGGAACCTATGTATGTTGTGCAGTAAAAAATAATCACATGTTGTTATCTGTTTTTTAAAACCAGATCTGAAATTCATGTTATTGTCATTTTGAACAAAAACACAAGAGTAAAATTACCAACATGTAACTGGTCCACAATCCCTTGTTTCAGTAAACCCAGACCCACCTACCTCCATGGCTACCGGTGGTCTTGTGGTAAACCCAAAGGCCCCTGAGCGGGTTCCTTTTCTCTCCTTGATTGGGAGTTGGACTGGTAGGAAGTGTGGATTCCATGTTTCTCCTGACCTCTGCTTGGGTCTTCGTCTGAAAACCTTATCATACTGAGCCTGCCTTGTCGGACAATTCTGGCCATAATTCTGAGTCTGCCTTGAAAGACGACTCTGATCATATTTCCGTGCCCAGCTTTCAAGCTACCACCGGCTTCAGTGAACTGCTTATCCCCTATGGAGGTGTGGGGTGTGTTGTCGCCTACTGATGAAGTTTGCTTGTCGTTGGTACCTTGATTGGTCCGACAGTTTTTGCTTCCTTCTGGTCTTACCTGAAGAGAGGATTCGGCGGCTGGTTTCTCCAAAGTCACCCTGATAGCGCTGTTCCCTTGCCGGCATTTGTGCGGATATTCTGCCAACTGCTGTCTCTTGAGGCCATATGCATGTGCTTCAGTATGTTCATACTTTAACTCGAGATCAGTTACCTATTGATCTCGAAACCAAATTTCGTTTGAACGTTATGTGAGGTTCAAATGACAAATGAATGGTATTGTATAGTATTGTAATTCGAGATCAGTTACCTACTGATCACTCACACTCCTCTCCATTGAGAGTGAGTTTTGTAGGTAGCCCTGAAAACAGGTGCTGCCATAGGCCCCTGAGGATACCTGGGCTGACATGGCCCCTCCAGCGGGCCTAAATGAGATTCTTGCTTTGGGTCAGACTGAAACTGACCGTGAATGCTCCTCTCCTCAGAGCAGGAGACATTTTCTAGATCTTTATCCAGGGAAGCACCCAGTGGAACCTGGATGATTGCAGAAGTATTTATTTTCTTTTGTGCTTATTATTTATTTTATGTAAAGCTTTTTGGTGCAAGTTAACTTAAACAGTGCTATATAAGTAAAAGTTACTTACTTACTTCCTTTCTTCTGCTTGTCCCTGGGAAGGTTCCCCCCCCCCCCCCCCTGCTTTTGTACTCTGATTCAGAGTGGTTTCTTCCATATGTACTTCCCCCTCCAATGGGGAAGACATTGGGTTGCCCCATTATGTGAGGCTCCCGGTACTGCCTGCTGCTGTAGGACCGGGCTGACACAGCTCTCTCCTTAGAGCAGGTCATTGTTGGAGCAACTTCTCCAAAAGTTGCTCCTATGTGGGAGAGTCTTCCTCAGACGCTCTCCGTTGAGGGAGGGTATCCCTTTCCCTCCCCGGACTCTTCTGAGTCAACGGGTTGTTTGACTTGCGGGTGGATTTTCCCGTATTGCAGGACCACCAACGTAGCTCTCCTCCTGCAACAAGTCTCCTGCCGGTTCAGCTGCCGGCGCTGTGTCGGGAAACACCGTCGCCCGCTTCTGGGAAATGCTGCGGTCTTCGGCAGCCGACTTCCCCGCGGACCGTATCCTCGACATCTTGGCCCTGAAACTACAAAAAGTTTCAAGCCTGAAAGAACGCAGGTAAGTGATTCAACTTTCCTTACCTGCCCATCCTAACGGCCTGGGAGGACGCAGTGCCTCTCCAGTCCGTCGCGCGTTGCGTTCAGACGTAATGACGCGCATGCAGACGGACGGCCCTTCTTCACGTAGTCACTCACGTGACTCCGAAGTAAAATACTGAAATGCTCTGACAAAACTTTGCAGCTTTGACAATATGGTGTGTACCTTTGAGGAAAATAATACACAAATATTCAAGGTTGCTAAGAAGATGGATGCAAAGTAACTCACCGGGTCAGGCAGCCTCTCTGGAGAAAAGGAATGGGTGACGTTTTGGGTCAAGGCTCTTCTTCAGACTGAGAGCCAGGGGAGAGGGAAACTAAAGGGATGAAAAGGTACAGAACAAATCAGAGCCAATCAAATCATATGGAACAGCATCCCCCTTCCCATCAGAACTGCCCCCTCCATCGACTCCTTTAAGTCAAGACTAAAATCGTATCTATACTCCCAAGCCTTTCCTGACGTCCAACTCCCAAGCCTTTCCTGACGTCCACTGAGCGAGGGCTATATGTATATATGTCTGTAGTTTGTTTGTTTATATTATTCTTATAACAAATGTAAAGCACTTTGGCCAACGAGAGTTGTTTTTTTAAATGTGCTATATAAATAAATGTGACTTGACTTGACTTGAGAGCCGGCACCGATGGCCAAAGTGCCCACAATGGTCCATTGTTGGCTGTGGAGGAGGTGATAACGTGGGGATACCAACAGTAAAACTAGCAGAACGACAGGTGGGGGAGGGACAGAGAGAGAGGGAATGGAAGGGTTACTTGAAATTAGAGAAATCAATATTCATACCGCTGGGTTGTAAGATGCCCAAGTGAAATATGAGGTGCTGTTTACTCGAGTTACATGTTTGTTGAATTCTATGGGGTTTTTTTCCGTTAGCTGCATGGATAGTTATGTATTTTGTGTACATGATGAAAGTGAATTATTTTGTGGATATTTTCTTCTAACAAATCATTTTTTTTGAAGGGCTGTGAGGACAACTGTTCAGAGTAGCTTTCCAGTGAAACAATTAAAAGCTGGGCCTCCACAATTAAACATGTGAGTTACATTTTTCGTATTGTTGCCATGACATTACATAATACAAATCTGCTAACCTGAGGTTTTGAATTGCCAATTGACCCGGTATCCATGCTCTTTGAAGGAGCGTGTCAGATTACCACAACTATTGATAAAAGAGTCAGGATTTCCTGACTTTATCTTGAAATAGTTTAACACTCATTTTAAGATTCCCCCCACCCCCCCTCTTCTTTTTTGTGTAGAAAAGAACTGCAGATCTGATTTACACCGAAGATAGACACAAAATGCTGGATTAGCAGCATCTCTGGAGAAAAGGAAACCAAAACATCACCTGCTCCTTTTCTCCAGAGATGCTGCCTGACCTGCTGATTACTCCAGCATTTTGTGTCTATCTCGAAGCAGGATTACTTATTATTTGCAGTCTGCTACCTCGAAGCGTCCTTCAAATCCATTGAGCAAAAACCAATGAGCAAAAACAAGTGCACACACTCATGACATAAGTCATGACATTCTGTGAACTCCTCCTCCAAGCAATGTTTACCAAGTCTTGGGACCTCAAGTTCTCCAGAATACTTGATTTACCAGTTGTACATGGCTTTTCCAATTAGCCAGCTTGGACTCTGCTTGATGCCACGGGACCTATTGAAGGCTGGTAAACCACCCTCTGCCATTGTTTTTTTGGACCCATGGAAGAACAGCAAGAGAGAAGCAAGCCATTTAACTCTTGTGCTCAGTTCCAGTTCCAAACCCCGCCCCACATATCTCTGCAATACGTTTTCCTGCTCCAATCCAAGTAAGGCATCCCAGATGCGAATCGCTCTGATATTAAAAAAAATATCTTGTATTCTCTTTGGTTCTGTTATCAATTAAATATATGTCCTCTGGTTATCATAAGGTCATAAGTGATAGGAGTAGAATTAGACCATTCGGCCCTTCAAGTCTACTCCACCATTCAATCATGGCTGATCTATCTCTCCATACTAATCAAATTAGATAGATCTCTGCCTTAAAAAATATCCACTGACTTGACCTCTACAGCCTTCTGTGGCAAAGAATTCCACAGATTCACCACCCTCTTACTAAAGAAACTTCTCATCTCCTTACTAAATGAACCTCTAGCCCTAGACACGCCCATTAGTGGAAACATCCTCTCCACATCCACTCTATCCAAACTTTTGTCCACTTGTCACTGCCTGTCGTTCTGAAAAGGACCTCTTAATTCCTACTCTTTGCTTCCTGTCTGCCAACCAGTTCTCTATCCATGTCAATACCCTACCCCCAATACCATGTGCTCTAATTTTGCACACTAATCTCTCGTGTGGGACCATGTCAAAGGGTTTTTGAAAGTCCAGAGGCACCACATGCACTGGCTCTCCCTTATCCATTCTACTAGTTACATCCTCAAAAAATTCCAGAAGATTAGTCAAGCATGATTTCCCCTTCATAAATCCATGCTGACTTTGACCAATCCTATCACTGCTTTCCAAATGTGCTGCTATTACATCTTTAATAATCAACTCCAGCATCTTCCCCACTACCGATGTAAGGCTAACTGGTCTATGTTTCCCTGTTTTCCCTCGCCCTCCTTTCTTGAAATGTGGAGTGGCTACCCTCCAGTCCACAGGAACTGATCCAGAGTCGAGAGAACATTGGAAAATAATCACCAATGCATCCTCGATTTCTAGGGCCACCTCCTTGAGTACTCTGGGATGCAGACCCTGGGGATTTATCTGCCTTCAGGCCCAACAGTTTACCTAACACCATTTCCTGACTAATGTGGATTCTTTTCATTTCCTCCCTCCCACTAGATCCTCGGTCCCCTAGTATTTCTGGGAGATTGTTTGTATCTTCCTTAGTGAAGACAGAACCAAAGTACTCGTTTAACTGTTCTTCCATTTCCTTGTTTCCCATTATAAATTCACCTGTCTCTGACTGTAAGGGACCTACATTTGGCTTCACTGGTTAACCTCCTCATTCCTGGGATCATTCTTGTAAACCTCCTCTGGACCCTCTCCAGAGCCAGCACATCCTTCCTCAGATATAGTCCCTAAAATTGCTCACAATATTCCAAATGTGGCCTTACCAGCGTCTTATAGAGCCTCAGCATTACATCCCTGTTTCTGTATAAATAAATGCGAGAGGTTCTAGTGCTTTTTTTCTCTCGTGTTGTCTTTGATTCTGTTATTAGTTTCGCTTAGAGATACAGCACGGAAACAGTCCTTTCGGCCCACCGAGTTCGTGCCGACCAATGATCCCTGCACACTAACATTATCCTACACTCACTGGGGACAGTTTACATTTATACCAAATTAATTAACCTACAAACCTGCAGGTCTTGTGGGAGGAAACGGAAGATCTCGGAGAATACTCACACAAGTCACGGGGAGAACGTACAAACTCCGTACAGACAGCACCAGAAGCCGGGATCACACCCGGGCCTCTGGCGTTGTAAGGCAGCAACTCTACCGCCCCTGCATATATGCCCTCTGGTTCTTCACTCTTTTATCATGAATACTTTCCCGTCATCCTTTTTGTTTGGATTTTTGAAGAATCTCCTGTAATAACCTCTCAAACCTATTCTCAGGAGGGCTAATCAGTGCCTGCAGCTTTTCCGTGCAATTATTTTAGTAAATCGTATCTGCAGCTTTTACACGGTGCAGATCCACGTCTTTATGTTATTTAATTATTTTGTTATGCTACTCACTTTCCTAAATATTTTGTGCTTTTAATATTTGACTATTATTTGCTGATTCATCATTAATGTCTTGTTACCATTATAAAAGTTCGCTTTACTGCCACGTTGAGGAACTATCACTTAAAATTTACTGTACCTACATGTCAAGTGTAATATAGAACAATTATCACATGTGGATGTTCCACGTTGTCTTATCAGCATGGCTTTGCTTCCAATCTTAAAAGAACACTTGTTTAAGAAGGAATTGCAGATGCTGGAAAATTCGAAGATAGACAAAAATGCTGGAGAAACTCAGCGGGTGAGGCAGCATCTATGGAGCAAAGGAATAATTGATGCTGCCTCACCCGCTGAGTTTCTGCAGCATTTGTGTCTACCTTTAAAAGAACACTTTGTTTACTTTAGAGATACAATGCGGAAACAGGCCCTCCGACCCACCGGGTCCATGCCGACCAGCGATCCCCGCACACTTACACTATCCAGCACACACTTGTGACAATTTTACAATCATACCAAGCCAATTAACCTACAAACCTGTACATCTTTGGAGTGTGGGAGGGAAACTGAGATCCTGGAGAAAACCCACCCAGGTGACGGGGAGAGCGTACAAACTCCGTACAGACAGCAGCCACAGTCAGGATCGAACCCGGGCCTCTGGCGCTGTGAGGCAGCAACTCTACCGCTGCGCCACTGTGCCATCACGACATTGATGCAGTATATTTACACACAACATATACCCAATTTACTTACTTTATCAAGGTTACAGCTCTGCATGCACTTTTTTCTCTCTCCATAGATGTGGGTTTACCCTTGCCAGAACCTCTTTGCTTTGCTTGTTGGTTTAAAGTCCTGTCAAGCACTCCAGTTGTTTGAATTGCCAGAACAATGGCTCCATCTTAATTTAGGTGGAGACCATCCAAATGATCAGTGTGTTCCCACTTTCCATTATACTGGCGCTGTGGTTCATGAATTAAAATACGCCGTCTCACGCACTCGTCTTTCAGCCAAGGATTGAAACTAGAAAATAGTTTGCGGTTCCCACAGCAGAGAGAACACGGGCTAGATAAAGACAAAAAGTCCATCCACGCCAACACAGAAAAAACTCCCAAGGCAATTTCCTGTTATTAAGTTATTTTAGTAGATAATGCATCATTTTTCTTTGTTTGTCTATGAACCTGACCTTGGCCTCTGAGGGTTTTGCAGTCCAGGAGAGGTGAGGATTTGGAACTGAAATCACATCCTCATAAAGCATCTGGTCTGTGTCCAAAATATTGCTCCAAACAATCAGCTGAAGCCAGAAATGTATTATAGGAAAATAGTTATACTTCCCACTTTCATAATTTTACGTATCACTTTTTCTCTGATTTATCGCTTAATATCTTACTAACATTATAAACATGCACTTCACTGCCAAGCTGAGGACCCATCAGGTAACAAAATAGGAACATGCTAGATTTGCATTCAAGTTCCCAATGGACCTATTTGATCCAGTTTGCTACTCTACAGGGCACATTTAAAAAAAACATAAACTAGTATAATGCTCTGTATCCTTGTATGGTCCCTGTAGATTGGGTTGCCTTTGGGAGTATTTTAGCCAATTTACAAAACATCTCATTTTTAGAGTCATAGAACATGGAAATAGGCCCTTCAGCTCAACTTGCCCATGCTGACCAAGATGTCCCATTTACACCAGGGCGGCACGGTGGCGCAGCAGTGGAGCTGCTGCCTTACAGCACCAGAGACGCAGGTTCGATTCTGAATCCAGTTGTTGTCTGGACTAGAAATTGTTCCATCGGCTTCTTGGCCAGCAAGATAGGATATCTTGATATAAGATATTTATATTATTTGGCAGTTCTAAAGTTATGATATTGCAGTTCTTTGCAGTTGGTAATTGGATCGGGAGCGTGATGGATTATGCCTAAAGCAGAATACATAATAAAACTTCTGAAGTGACACATTTTGAACCAATTGGTCATACAGGACACTTGGACACTCTAATTCTCCTTCCCATTCCTACACAGACCTCCTGTCCTCGGTCTCCTCCATTATCAGAGTGAGGCTAACCGCAAATTGGAGGAACAGCATCTCATGTTTCGCTTGGGCAGCTTACAGCCCAGTGGTATGAATGTTGATTTCACTCACTTCAGGTACCCCGGCATTCCCTCTCTCTCTCTATCCCTCCCCTCCTCGACCCACACTAGCTTCTTATTTTCACCCAGCAACAGCTTGTTTCTGTTATCATCGTTACTTTTTTGCCTATCTTTCATTCATTGTTCTTTATCTCTCCACATCACCGTCCATATCTCTCGTTTCCCTTATCCCTAACCTGTCTGAAGAAGGGTCTCGACCCGAAACGTCACCATTCCTTCTCTCCAGAGATGCTGCCTGTTCCGCTGAGTTACTCCAGTTTTTTGTGTCTATCTTTGGTCATACTGGTAATATGGTAATGCAAAGTCATTCTTGAATTGGCCTTGCTCCTGGTTGCTTTGTCAAATTATATTTAATGGCTTTTTTCCTGTTTCTGTGCATAGAATGAGCCAGATGCTGCAAGAAAAGGAATTGACAGATAACATTTTAAAAGTGGTAAGTTTCTTTCTTTGTGTACTTCCAAAGTTGCAGTTAAGTCAATATCATAATTTTCTTAAAGCATACGTACTTTAAGGCAGTCATTCAATTCAAAATTACCTTTTGGTGAGGAAAATGTGCATATCTATCTACTTATACTATTACTAAAACTCTCATCTTGACCACTGCATTGTAATTAAATTTGCGCAAAAACGATCCCCCATAGCACTACGACATTTCACCACCTTACTCACCATTCTCCTCTGCTGCGTCAAATGAGTTTTGTTCCGATCGGTGAAATAGTACAAAAGTTATGAAGGTTTAAAAATCGTAAAAACTGCCCCTTCCGGAACCCGCTGTCAATTACGCGGCGAGGGGAATATAAAGCTGAAGGGGCGCAGTGTGTTGAGCAGCTCGTGGGGAGTCAGCGGCTCGCGGAGAGTGTGCAGCTTACGGGCTGCTTCTGCGGAGACCAGCACGACCAGCCGGAAGCTGCTGAGTTGAACCGGAAGCCTCTGAGTGAAGCCGGAGTGGGACCGGGATCTGCTGCGTGAGGCTGAAAGCTGAAGGTGCGGGGTGAGCAGAGTGCGAGCCCCCCCTCCCCACACCACCACTTCCTCCTCCCCCCCCCCCTTTCCCCATACCCCCCTATCCCCATACCTCCCTTTCCCCATACCCCCCTCCCCCCCCCCCCCTTTCCCCCTCCCCCCCCTTCCCCAACCCCCCCCTTTCCCCCTCCCCCCCCTTTCCCCCTCCCCCCCTTTCCCCAACCCCCCCCCTTTCCCCCTCCCCCCCCCCTTTCCCCCACCCCCCCCCCACACACACACACACCCTCCCCCACACCACCCCCCTCCTCTGAGAGGTGGAATATTGCATTGGGGGAACGGGTTGCGTTGGGGGGGACCAGGGGGAGGATCCTCCCGAGTGACTGGGACCCCATCTTGGAACATTCAATCCTATTGACATTACATAGATCTCAGGGTAACCTTTTAAAACATTCAATTGTTTAAAGTGGCACTACATGAAATTGATGTCGATCAAAGCCTTCTGGGGTCTGATTAAGAGCATCAGTTTGCAAACAGCAACAATTTCTACAATAAGATTTTTAGGTTCACCTTTATATTCTGCAACCAATGTGTTTATAGTAAAGCAGGAACGTCAGCCTCATAATGATTAGTGAACCCAGGAGGATAAGGGTTGATCTTATAGAGGTGTATAAAATTATGAGAGGAATAGATTGAGTGGACACACAGAGTGTCTTGCCCAGATTGGGGGAATGGAGAAGCATAGGTTTAAGGTGATGGGGGAAAGATTTTATAGGAATCTGAGAGGTAACTTTTTCACGCAAAGGATGGTGGGCGTATGGAACGAGCTGCTGGAGGAGGTAGTTGAAGCTGGGACAATCGCAACATTTAAGAAGCAATTAGACCGTTATGTGGATAGGACAGGTTTAGAGGGATACGGGCAGGCAAGTGGGACTAGTGTAGATGGGACATGTTGGGGCAAGTTGGGCCGAAGGGCCTGTTTCCGCACTGTATAAGAGACACAAAATGCTGGTGTAACTCTGGAACAGGCAGGATATCTGGATAAAAGGAATGAGTGACGTTTTGGGTCGTGACCCTTCAGATTGAGAGTCGGGAGAGAGGGAGACAGAGATAAGGAAGTGTAAGGTGTGAAAACGAAATATCAAAAGAGATGCGGCTCAAGAAAAATGTAAAATAGATCATTATTAGCTAGGAGAAGGTAACAAAGCAAAGAGATAAAATGAATCAGGTGGACAGTCAGAATGGTCGGAGAACTGGGAAGGGGGAGGGATGGAGAGAGAAGAAATGCAAGGATTACTTGACGTTAGAGAAGTCAATGGGGTGTAAGCTGCCCAAGCGAAAGATGAGGTGCTGTTGGAACAGCATTTTGTGTCTATCTTCGGTGTAAACCAGTATCTGCAGTTCCTTCCTACACTGTATGACACTGTTTTTTTTAATTTATATGTTCACTTTTTTTTAAATTTATTTTTGTGTGGCTGTAAGGGAAAGAGAATTTCATTGTCTCTTAATTGAAGGCAATGACAATAAATTAAATCAAATCAAATCAAATTTATAAGCAACTTGCATTAAGTGCACATAATTTAAAGCAGTTACATAACAGCGTCCAATAATTTTATATCAACAGCTTAAGGAGCAGGCTGAAGACTCCATTCTGGTTTTAGAGAGAGCGCTCCAGTTGACCACGAATCTATATGTACACACTATGAAGACCCTGGACCAGATAGTAGCAGAATCTTGCCTAACAAATGGCGACACAGAAAGCTCGACAGCCGGATTACAAATCAGTGCGGACGAAATGCATTGCCAGGTTAAACTGCAAATATTCCATCTTTGCATCAATCAGTGATGTTCAAATATTGTTATTTCAGAATTAAAGGGCGTCATTAATTAAATGTCATCAGTATGAACATTGTAATCAGATTTGTTTGTTTGGGATTAAACATTTGGAATGATCATTCTATAGCAATAACGCTGAGAATGTAAACTGATCTGATATATTTAGCCTCTCAATTCTGGCATTATTGTCAGAACACTATTTTTCTGCCTTTTTGCCATTTGCATTAGTACCCTTTTGTTATAGCCTATACAGTTCATCTCGACTTTTAGTGATGTATCTATTGATAGGTTTAAGAAAGAACTGCAGATCGAAGGTAGACAAAAATCGGAGGTAGACAAAAATGCTGGAGAACTCAGTGGGTGAGGCAGAATCTATGGAGCAAAGGAACTGTTGACGCTTCGGGTCGAGACCCTTCTTCTTTCTCTGAAGAAGGGTCTCGACCCGAAACGTCACCTAGGACTTCCTTGTTCTTCCCACCAAAATATACAGCCTGCAAGTAAACCCATCTCGTTCATTAACCTCTTTCTTGGTTTGAAATCTCCCATCTGGTCCAGTTCATATGTGACTCCAAACTCACCAGTGTTGTTGACTTTTAGCTACACGCCAGTTACGGAAGAACAAAAATCACTGACTGAGCCAGCGATGACCTCAACCCACGAACAAATAAATACATTTTCATAAAAAGCTGGAGTGACTCAGCGGGTCAAACAGCATCTCTGGAGAAAAGGAATAGGTGTTGTTTCAGGTCAAGACGTGAAGAAAGGTTTCGGCCCAAAACCTCACCTATTTCTTTTCTCCAGAGATGCTGTCTGACCCGCTGAGTTACCCCAGCTTTTATCTTCAGTTTAAACCACCATCTGCAGTTCCTTCCTGTACAAATAAATGTTCATGTTTGCAACATCCCGGCCTCCCATCATCTGCACTGTAAGAGATGACTAGCTTCCACTTTAAACTCACCATCACATACCCTGGGTAATTCCTAAATATTGAATTAAATACATCTGAATATATCTCCTGCCTTTTTATATCTAAATTTTCACCTATTTTTCCATTTAACTTTCTAGTGCAACTGTGTAAACTTTATACCTCCAAAAGCCCGAGTCACTTTTAAAAAAAAGTAAGAACGGAACCTTTTCTGAATATTTGTCTTGATGTTTAAAGTTTGCACAGAGCACTGATATTTCACAATGTGGGATTTAGTTTTCTGCTGATAAGTTCAGTTTAGTTTGTTGTCATGTGTACAGAGGTACAGTGAAAAGCTTTTGTTGTGTGCTAACCAATCAGCAGAAAGACAATACATGATTGCAATCAGGAGGCCAAGGACAGAAAGGTCGGTGTGGGAATGGGAGGGGGAGTTAAAAGTGTGGAGCAACCGGGAAATCAGATAGGTTTAGCAGAGGTGTTCAGCGAAATGATCACCGAGCCTGCGCTTGGTTTTGCCAATATACAGGAGTTCCACACCTGGGACAGTGGATACAGTACATGAGGATGGAGGAGGTGAACGTGAACTTCTGCCTCGACTGAAAAGACTGTCGGCGTCCTTGGACGGAGTCAAGGGGGGAAGGTATAGGGACGGGTGAAGCATCTCCTGCGGTTGCAGGGGAAAGTACCTGGGGAGGGGGTGGTTTGGGCGGGAACGGACGAGTTGACCAGGGGGTTGCGGAGGGAACGGTCTCTACAGAAAGCAGAGAGGGGTGGATCGAGCCATTTAGATGATAAGGGAATAACGTTCAGTGCAGGAAAATTCAGTAATGTCCGATCAAAGATAGTCCGAGGGTCATCAATGAGGTAGATAGTAGGTCAGGACTACTCTCTAGTTATGGTAGAATTATTCTGTTGCTTGATAATAGCTGGGAAGAAACTGTTCCTGAATAAATCATCTGCACTTGTCAAGTTTCAAATCCAACGAACAGACCATAAATTAGACTTTTGTCATAGAATTTTTACGATCATCAAAATAATCTGATTTGATTGCATAGCAAGCAAAAGGAAGCTTTACACTGTACCTCTGTACATGTAATAATATCATTAACCTTTTGCTCAGATTAGTACTTTAGCTAAAACTACTTGATATTCCAAGTTCCAAGCACACAAAGAATATTTATTTTGGAAAAGTTGTGATCTATTATTTTTTAAAGGTTTAGCTATAAAAGCCTTTTGGGGAAATTAAACCAAGTCTATGTAAAATATATTTTTTGTGATTCTTGGACCATTTTAAATATTTGTGCTAATATGTTAGGAAATTAAAAGTGCGGAATATATTTTAAAGTGTCTACATTTTGTCACCAATTAATTTGAATGTAGGTTTGCTACGATCTGGGCACTGTGTTCTTCAGTCAAGGCTCTTCGAGTCCACCTATCTACGAAAAAGCCAAGGAACACTTATTCAAAACCAATGAACTGCTCTCAAAGGTACGTTGAAAAATACCTCGCTAACAAATGCCTCTACTTGTTGCCAGTAAATTATTACTAGATATGTATAAATATATATATGCAATGACAGTGGGTGTTGACAGACTGTGCCTGACACTGGAAACATAGATACATAAGCTTGGAAAGGTACTGCACAGGAACATTCCCTATGGCCCACAACGTTCGTGCCGAACATGGTGCCAAGATGAACTTACCTTATCTGCCAGCATATGATCCTTATCCCTCCATTCCCTGCATATCCATTTTCTATCTAAGAGCCTCTTAAATGTCATTATCATATCTGCCTCTACATCATGCCTGGCAGCATGTTAGAGGGGCCCACCACTCTGTTTTTTTTTTTTAAATACCCGCACATTGCCATTCCAATCTGTGTTAGAAAGACAATAAGCTTTCTGTTCTAGTATTATGCTTGCATACCTTCCGGTGTATACTCTTCTAGCATTCCACTGAAATAAATCTGAACTATACACATGTTTCTATTTAATAGAAAAGAATAAGGCAGTTTGATGCCATATGGGATGAATCAAAGTGGTTGGAAGAAAGCTTTGGAGGTAACTAAATCAATAGACAATAGGTGCAGGAGTAGGCCATTTGGCCATTCAATGTGATCATGGCTGATCATCCCCAATCAGTACCCCGTTCCTGCCTTCTCCCCATATCCCCTGAGTCCGCTATTTTTAAGAGCCCTATCTAGCTTTCTCTTGAAAGCATCTAGAGAACCTGCCTCCACCGCCCTCTGAGAATTCCACAGACTCACTACTCTCCGTGAGAAAAAGTGTTTCCTCGTCTCCGTTCTAAATGGCTTACTCCTTATTCTTAATCTGTTGCCCCTGGTTCTGGACTCCCCCAACATAGGGAACATGTTTCCTGCCTCTAGTGTGTCCAAACCCTTAACAATCGTATATGATTCAATAAGATACCCTCTCATCCTTCTAAACTCCAGAGTGTACAAGCCCAGCCGCTCCATTCTCTCAGCATATAAAGTTGAACTGACAACAGTGTTAATGATTAGGGAGGAACTGCAGATGCTGGTTTAAACCAAAAATAGACACAAAAGCTGGAGGAACTCAGAGAGCCAGGCAGCATCTCTAGAAAAGGAATAGGTGATGCTTCGGGTCTGACTGATGAAGGGTCTCAACCCGAAATGTCACATTAATTTTCTCCAGCGATGCTGTCTGACCCGCTGAGTTACTCCAGCTTTTTGTCCCTACAGTGCAGGGCTCTCGCTTAACTGTTTTTCCCTGTTGCCAGCTGGGCAACCTTGGCAGCTTTTTAGGTTGCTAAATGACAGTTTAGGTGGTCATTTAAGATGGTTTGCATGACGCGTGCGATAATGTGCTCGGACGAAGTGCGTAGTTACCAGTCGGAATTATGCTCAATGAAGCATTCACATATTATTTCTGCTTCAAATAAAGTCACAAACTAAGCATATTCACCAATCAAGACATGATATATACCACAATGGCATGCAGCAAAATTATAATACAGTATCTCAACTCTTTTTACACATTGCAATTAATGCAATTTCTATTATTTCTTTCCACTTCCAAACAAAAATGCGGTTGGATTATTCAGCGTATGATCAACTTGTTTCCATAAATCCTGGACCATGATAACATATATGCTTAACCATGCACACTGCAGATTGATGCAAGCATGTTTTCTGTGAAGGACCGAAAATTATCATGAGAGGACCATAGCATGGGTCGTTATTGCTATTGGTACAGAAACACTCTCGCTTCCCACATAATTTATCCATAACAAAATATACAGGTTGCAAGGAATTTTCTAAAGGCATTTTATGATAATAACTGTCAAAACTGACTATACCCATCTGACAGGTTAAACATTACACTAACTAACAAGAGATGGCCAAAGGACATAAATGCAGCAAATGTTCTTTTGGTAATATATTTAAAGGTGTCAAGACGCCACATTACCGGTCATTCAGATTAGTTGTACGTGATGTGAACAGCAATGAAGATACCCAGTTTGTAAGCAACAAATTTAAAAATAATTGTTGATAAACGCTGTTTCCATCATTCCCACTTCAGAATTTAACGTTAAAATTTCAATTGAAATATCTCCTGACCAAATTTGTGATGTATATGACTGACTGTAGAAGTAAAACCTGGATAAATCCAACGTATGGTTGTGAATGTTGCTCATTAAATAACTACAGTACTGATACTCCATATTAAGAGCATTGGTTTGCCGTTAAAATGAATTCTGTAATAACGGTAGCAGTGACAATTGAACACTGCGGTTTTAATGTTTCACATGTTCACAATTTAATTAATCCATCTTTATGGATTAAAACAAATAATAACATTGGGAATTAAAACATATTTGATTGCATTCCGTTATCAAACATAGTCGATGTTCTCTCTGAAGACATTTCCAGCACAATAGGGGCGGGGGGGGTGGGGGGGTGTGAATCAGTGAAGGATGGATAGGTGGCGGTGGGGGGGGGGTTGAGAAGGCAATCGGTGCGGAATGGATGGATTGAGGCAGGGGAATTAGTACGTGTTGGTTGGAGTAGGTAAAATTGTGAGGGGAGAGCGCGGGGGGATGACAGTGGGGTTGAATGGGGGGGATCTGTGCAGGATGGATGGGGGAGCAGTGCAGGATGAGGGGGAGGAGCAGTGCAGGATGGATGGGAAGGGGGTCAGTACAGGATGAATTGGGGGACCAGTGTAGGATTGATGGGGAGCGGCAGGAGAATCAATGCGAGGTGGATAGGGAGATCAGTGCAGGATGCCTAGATGGGGGGGGGGGGGGTAGATGAGGAGGGGAACACAGGGGATGTCAGTGAGGACTAAATAGAGGCAGGAATGGGGATCAGTGCGGGATGGAGAGGAGGGGTCTCAGGATAAGGGGGGTGGAGGGGGGAGCGTACAAGAGAGAGAGAGAGAGAGAGAGAGAGAGGAAGGGGCAGAGGAGGTGGGAAGGAAGGTCAGCACTCCTCGGTCAACACCGGCATCATCGCTCAAATCGCTATCAAAATATGGAGGGGACCGGGGGACACAATATCTTGGCGGCCGCGCGCGCATGCGCACAGTCTCACACACGCACGAGGCTTCGGAGGCACAATCCAGCGCTAAATGCAGCTCAACTCTGCCTGTCTCGCCTGGTCATGCCTGGACTGATGACATATTTCCCGTAAATCCAGGCAGGGATAACCTGGCGGGACAGGGAGAGTGAGCTGGGTTTAGCGCTGCTTCTCTGCGCTGGCTGTGGGCATGGGGGGACCGGCGCCCGTCCGACTCCCGACGCCTCTGGCCACCCCCGAAGGGGGGGGGGGCTCTCGGGTGGGGATGGGGATGGTCCAGTGGCGGTTCGGCAGCGATTGCAGCGCCGGAGACCGGGATCGATCCTGGCTGCGGTGCAGGTCTGCTGAGAATGTTTTGGCACGTCTCCCTCCTCCAATCACTCTATCCTCTATCCTCCCCCTACTTCCGCCTCTGACCGACACCTCCCTCCTCCAAGGGTTTGTTTTGAAAGCACCGTTGGCGGAGTGGCAGCAGCGGCCGTTATCAGCAAAGATCCTATAGCGTTATCAGGCCGGGCGGGGTGCGGGAGAAGGAGGAGATGGAGCTGTTGCTGTGCGGGGCCCGTCATTCGCTCCGACCCTCCGTCACGCCACACTTAGCATCTTTCACATGGTATATCTTCGGTATAAACCAAGTTGCCAAGCTGGGCAAAATGACTTGCCGTTTAGGTTGCCCGGTGGCACCCGAGCAACCGCTAATTTCGAGCTCTGCAGTGTTATATGTGTGTCTTGAAAATTAGTTCTGATTTGCTACATGTTGTCATTCGTTTAAAACTACAGATCGGAGCTGAACTCGTTCATTGTCAGATTGACCAGAAAAGATTGGATGGTTACTGCCAGGCCTGTGCAGTGCTAACAGACCCATGCGAAGTAAATGAACTGCAGCTAACAACATATGGCCGGGTACATCACTGTGTTAAATCCAGCAACTATCAGGTACAAATTCTGCCGTTTAAACAAAAAAAAATTCTACATTACAGCTTCAGGATCTTCTTTCAATAAAAGCACTGTATCATTAAACATATTCATCTTGCAGTTGCATAAGACGTTGGTGAGACCCATTTAGAATATTGTGTTCAGTTCTAGAAACTTACAAAATTCTTAAGGGGTTGGACAGGCTAGATGCAGGAAGATTATTCCCGATGTTGGGGAAGTCCAGAACTAGGGGTCACAGTTTAAGGATAAGAGGGAAGACCTTTAGGACCGAGATGAGGAAATCATCTTTTACACAGAGAGTGGTGAATCTGTGGAATTCTCTGCCACAGAAGGTAGTTGAGGCCAGTTCATTGGCTATATTTAAGAGGAAGTTAGATGTGGCCCTTGTGGCTAAAGTGATCAGGGGGTATGGAGAGAAGGCAGGGATGGGATACTGAGTTGGATGATCAGCCATGATCATATCAAATGGCGGTGCAGGCTCGAAGGGCCGAATGGCCTACTCCTGCACCTATTTTCTATGTTTCTACCATGTTATAGGAAAAATGTTGTCAAGCTTGTAAGGGTTCAGAGAAGCAATTACGAGGATGTTGCCAGGACTAGAGGGTGTGAGCTACAGAGGGACTTTGAGTAGGCTGGGTCTCTATTCCTTGGAGCACAGAAGGATGAGGGGGGGGAGCACAGAAGGATGAGGGGGATTCTTATAGAGGTGTATAAAATCATGAGAGGAATAAATCTGGTAGATGCCCAGAATCTCTTGCCCAGAGTAGGGGAATCGAGGACCAGAGGACAAAGGTTCAAGGTGATGGGGAAAAGGTTTAATAGGAATCTGAGGGGTAACTATCTCACACAAAAGGTGCTGGGTGTATGGAACAAGCTGCCGGAGGAGGTAGTTGAGGCTCCCAACGTTTAAGAAACAGTTCGACAGGTACGTGGATAGGACAAGTTTGGAGGGATATGGACCAAGTGCAGGCAGGTGGGACTAGTGTAGCTGGGACATTGTTGTGGGCAAGTTGGGCCAAAGAGCATGTTTCCACACTGTATCACACATCACTCTATATGTTCTCCAGTTTACATATCTCGACGTTTGTCTTCATTAATATTTTCCTTTTTACGTATCTTTAGATATGTAAAAAGGGAAAGATTAGTGAAGACAAATGTAGGTCCCTTACAGTCAGAGGCAGGTGAATTTATAATGGGAAACAAGGAAATGGCAGAACAGTTAAACGAGTACTTTGGTTCTGTCTTCACTAAGGAAAACACAAACAATCTCCCAGAAATACTAGGGTACCGAGGATCTAGTGGGAGGGAGGAACTGAAGGGAATACACATTAGTCAGGAAATGGTGTTAGGTAAACTGTTAGGACTGAAGGCAGAATAAATCTTCGGGGCCTGATGGTCTGCATCCCAGAGTACTCAAGGAGGTGGCCCTAGAAATTGTGGATGCATTGGTGATCATTTTCCAATGTTCTCATGACTCTGGATCAGTTCTTGTGTACAGGAGGGTAGCCAATATAACTCCACTTTTTAAGAAAGGAGGGAGAGAAAACTATAGAAAGTTATATAAAAATTTAGAAAACTAGATAGAAAATTATAGACCAGTTAGTCTTACAGTGCGGAAGATGCTTGAGTCTATTATTAAAGATGTTATAGCAGCACATTTGGAAAGCAGTGACAAGATCAGTCAAAGTCAGCATGGATTTATGATGGGGAAATTCTTCTGGACTTTTTTGAGGATGTAACAAGTAGAATGGATAAGGGAGAGCCAGTGGATGTGGTGTATCTGGACTTTCAAAAAGCCTTTGACAAGGTCCCACACAAGTGATTAGTGTGCACAATTAGAGCACATGGTATTGGGGTAGGGTATTGACATGGATAGAGAACTGGTTGGCAGACAGGAAGCAAAGAGTAGGAATTAACGGGTCCTTTTCAGAATGGCAGGTAGTGAGTAGTGGGGTGCCGCAAGGCTCAGTGCTGGGACCCCAGTTATTTACAATATATATTAACAATTTAGACGAGGGAATTCAATGTGACATCTCCAAGTTTGCGGATGACGCAAAGCTGGGTGGCAGTGTGAGATGCGAGGAGGATGCTATGAGGCTGCAGGGTGACTTGGATAGAGGTTGGGTGAGTGGGCAGATGCAGTAAAATGTGGATAAATGTGAGGTTATCCACTTTGGTGGCAAGAACAGGAAGGCACATTATTATCTGAATGGTGTCATATTAGGAAACAGGGAGGTGTAACGAGGCCTGGGTGTGCTTGTACATCAGTCACTGAAAGTAAGCATGCAGGTACAGCAGGCAGTGAAGAAAGCTAATGGCATGTTGGGCTGCATTGCAAGAGGATTTAAGTTTAGGAGCAAGGAGGTCCTACTGCAGTTGGACAGGGCCCTGGTGAGACCGCACCTGGAGTATTGTGTGCAGTTTTGGTCTCCTAATTTGAGGAAGGACATTATTGCTATTGAGGGAGTGCAGTGTAGGTTCACCAGGTAATTCCTGGGATGGCGGGACTGACATATGATGAAAGAATGGATCGACTGGGCTTGTATTCACTGGAATTTAGAAGGATGAGAGGGTTTTTATAAAAACATAAAATTCTTAAAGGATTGGACAGGCTAGATGCAGGACAAAGGGTTCCTATGTTGGGGTAGTCCAGAACCAGGGGGTCACAGTTTACGAATAAGGGTAGGCCATTTAGGACTGAGACGAGGAAAAACTCTTCACCCAGAGAGTTGTGAATCTGGAATTCTCTGCCACAGAAGGAGACTAATTCACTGGATGTTTTCAAGAGAGAGTTAGATTTAGCTCTTGGGGATAAAGGAATCAAGGGATATGGGGGGAAAAACAGGAACTGGGTACTGATTTTAGATGATCAGCCATGATCATATTGAATGGCGGTGCTGGCTCGAAGGGCCGAATGGCTTATATCTGCACCTATTTTCTATGTTGATAATGTTTATTCTGAGGGTAGAATTTTGTTTCCTTTTGAGCATTGTACAAATGATGCCTGTGGTGCATACTGATTCATTGTTTTCCGATCTTCCAGGGATTAATTGAGATTTTTCTCAATGACAACGTTACTTTAAGTTTGTTGTCCCACTTCAGACAGTCTGTCCTGAGAGACCTTTTTCAAATGGCTCACAATGGGTAAGTATGGTCAGCTCACCTTTGTGGTTAGTGTGATTGGGTGTACAACTGTGTGCATGTCCAGGGTGGGCTGAAGGGCCCGTTTTTATGCTGTATGACTTGAAATGCTACTGATATGCAGCATTAGATGCACCATATCCCTTGACTCCGCTATCTTCAAGAGCTCTATCTAAATCTTTCTTGAAAGCATCCAGAGAATTGGCCTCTACTTTACTGAGGCAGAGAATTCCACAGATAGCATCTCTGGAGGGTCTCGCCCCCAAGCATCATCTGTTTTCTCCAGAGACGCTGCCTGACCCTCTGGGGTAACCCTCTGAGTTACTCCCGCATTTTGTGTCTGTCATCAATGAAAACGTGTTTTTTAGGAGTAATGTTTTCATTGCATTCATTATTGGTATCAACTATTCAAAGTATATTGCATTCAAAATGTGGCGGCAATCCATTGAAAGCGACTTAGTAGTACTAGTGTTTTCAGTACTCATAGAATCATAGAATCATAGAAAGTAGGTGCGAGAGTAGACCATCAGGTCCGTCGAGCCCGCACCGCCATTCACTCATGGCTGAACACTAAACAGACACACTTACCCACAAACAGTAGACACAAGACACAGAACACAAGACACTACCCTCCCCTCTATACCGCTATCACCCCTCTCCACCCCAAGAACCGCGTGATCTCCTGGGGGAGGCAAAAAACCGGATAAAAACCCAGGTCCAATTCGGGAAAAAAATCCGGGAAATTCCTCTCCGACCCCAATCCAGGCGATCGACACTTGTCCAGGAGATCACTCAGGTCTACTATACTAACCATACCTAGGTCCATATCCCTGCCCTCTCCCCGTAGCCCCTTATCCCCTTGGCAGCTAAAAAACCATCTATTTTTGACTTAAATAAATTTAACGTTTCTGCTTCCACTGCTCCCTGGGGCAGTGAATTCCACAAACTAACCACCCTCTGGGTGAAGAAGTTCTTCCTCATCTCAGTTTTAAAAGAGCCCCCCCTCACTCTGCAACTATGTCCCCTAGTTCTAGCCTCCCCGATCATTGGGAACATCCTCGGTGCATCCACCCGATCAAGGCCCCTCACGATCTTATACGTTTCAATGAGATCGCCTCTCATTCTTCTAAACTCCAAAGAGTAGAGTCCCAGCTTACTCAACCTTTCCTCATATGTCAATCCCCTCATTGCAA